>NC_049209.1:157500-362500 GCF_013347855.1 Anguilla anguilla | reverse complement strand
TTTATGAATTAAAATGATATGTGTGGTAAGATGCAGCTTCATTTTAAAATCATTAGGATAGAATAGAATTTAATAGTCTGTAAATCTCAAAGCAGAGCTATTAAACTAGGGACTTTGAAGTAGATCGTGCTGGCACTTATATATGCATGGTAAAATGTGTCTGAGCCCCTGGATGTTCCGTTTTGGGATGAATATGTCCACAGGACTTTCCTCTCTCTTCTGGAACCCCAGTGAAACAGAAAGTATTTCCCTCTGTTTCACAGAGAGATTAGTGAAATCAGTCTGATGAGCAGTGCAAAATACTGACACCCAATACATTGTCAGTGAAACTCATGCTCATGTACAAGAATGATCTTTATATCAAGAAAATAAAAAATAAAGTGAATCTAAGCAAATAGCTTTAAATTTTAATTCCCCTAATTTTAAAATGATAAATTGTTTAATGTGCAAAAAAATGGTTTTTCTGTGGGGGTGTTGGTTGTTTAATTTCCTCTCTTATCTTTTTTATAGTTACTCTCAGCATCGTTATGGTATCCCCTGATGCTAATTAGCAGCACATGAATTATTATGTGTGCTGGTTTATTTATTGATTTTAATTATAATATGGTTTTAATTATCTTTTAATACCGTATTCTGCAAATAGAATATCGAGGTGCAGGTTTCCATCACAGTTTATATGTGCGTGCGTGCGTGCGTGTATCCAGTTTCAAATCAACAAGCACACAAGCAGTTGAGATCAGTTACATTTGTATTCAGCTGCTCTGGCTGATGAAATAATGATGTAAATAAATAATACAGTACCTCCTGTGACCCCCCAGAACCATGAGAACCCCTGTAATCATGTAAACAATAAATATTTAATAACATTTTACTGATTTCCCTAAACTTTACAGCAGTATCTAATCAATGTACACGTGATTTTAAACATAGGCAATGATTGCATTTCTTTCACTTTAGAAATGTGATTCATTTGAGTCTAAAATAGACTCTTCAGTTCTGTCTGTGTACCTGTGATCCAGGCTCTCACTTCCCTCCGAACCGTGAGGAGAAGCTCTTTGCTCTTCAGCCTGTGAGAGGTTTGGGAACCGTCCCTTCAGTGAGGAGTCTGACGATGTTCCATTCAATTCAGTTCAATTTTATTTGTATAGCGTTTTTTACAGAGAACTGTCACCAAGACACTTTACAGAGTAGCAGGACCAGAAACAATAAAACTGCAAAAGAGCAAACAGAGCAAACACCAAGCCTGAACCCCCAAATAGCAGGTACATGAGAAAACTCCCAATGAGGAAAAACTTGACAGTTATGTTCAGTGAATCACAGTGTACCAGTGATGGAGTCTCTCTTAATTTGGACAAATTTCCTTATACATTATGATTAGAAATATATAATTACATTATAATTACATTATTGCAGGACAGTTTTTTTGTTTCTAGATGGAAGTGGTATTACGGATTAACTCTTTATTGGTGATTTTTGTCTCTCCAGAGAAACAGCTTCATAATTATCCAGCGTTAGTACGTACTTGTATTTCACCTGTATTTTTTTTTTTTTTACATATTTTAATTTTATATACGTTCTTGAAATCTTGGCTGGAAGCAACGTTGTTGTCTCAGCATGTGTGTACATGTATTATTTTTATTTGCCTTTACTTAAATTATTTTTTTCAGAGAAGAGAATCTACATCACTTTCCAAAAAGGCCAACAATACGTTTAACATCGTCGGAACGACCTACGCCATCAACGTCGCCAAAGATCAGGGTCTGACCACCATCGCCAAGAGTGCCACCGCAGCCCCGGTGAAGTTCTCGCGCATGGAAGAGCAGTTCATTGAGGGGAAGAAGTCCTACAACCGCGTCAGCCGAGTGGACCAGATCTCCCGCATCATCTTCCCCGTGCTCTTCTTCATCTTCAACCTGGTCTACTGGGCCACCTACGTCAACAGGAAGCCCACCATCATGACATCAAACCCACAGAAGTGAACTCTGAAAACCACCAAGTCAATTCCATGTAAGATGCCACGTGTTGTCCATGAGTTGCTATTGTATTTGTTTAACTTCATTTTGATATTTGCCAGTCTCCATAGGTTTAGCTACAGATACTGTAGATATATCTATATAGATTTAGATGGTCATTTGTCATTTTGTTTTCTTTGTCCGGTTGTTGTCGAGTGTGTTTAGCTCCTCCCAGATTGCTCTGGTCACATGACTCTGAGAGACGCTGCTCAGCCATTGGCTGCCTGCCGCCATAGTCAGCTCTTTCAGACCTCGGTAGCCAATAGAAAGGGAAAGCTTCATTAACAGCCTTCAGTCTCTGCCGCTTACGGTGTTGAGTCTCCTGCGGACTCGTGCAGTATCACCAGGACCTGCTCGGGGCTCCAGCGGGGATACCCCATGCCATCTCTTGTTCAGCGACGCTTATTGTTTTAGCAGCCTGAGTTCGCCTGGAGAGAAGGAGAGATTAAATGTGCCTTTCTTAGTCCCACATCAAAAGTAGTCTTTGGCACATGCTGTTTTCCTCGTGGCGAACCCTGCATGCCCCCCTCGCACACCCCCCACCCCCCACCCCCCAGCCCCCTGCCCCAGCCAGGCACACAATGCACCACAGTGTAACACAGAAAATAATCTGCAGCAACATGTGGAAACCAGCTAACATTTGGCATTACATCACATCCTAATCCTCACACACAGTACAAGGCTGATATCACATCCTAACCCTCACACACAGTGCAAAGCTGATATCACATCCTAACCCTCACACACAGTACAAGGCTGATATCAGTGCTACTGGATACTGTCTATCACATCCTAACCCTCACACACAGTACAGGGCTGATATCACATTCTAACCCTCACACACAGTGCAAGGCTGATATCACATCCTAACCCTCACATACAGTACAAGGCTGATATCACATCCTAACCCTCACACACAGTACAAGGCTGATATCACATCCTAACCCTCACACACAGTACAAGGCTGATGTCACATCCTAATCCTCACACACAGTACAAGGCTGATATCAGTGCTACTGGATACTGTCTATCACATCCTAACCCTCATACACAGTACAAGGCTGGTATCACACCCTAACCCTCACACACAGTACAAGGCTGATATCAGTGCTACTGGATACTGTCTATCACATCCTAACCCTCACACACAGTGCAAGGCTGATATCACATCCTAAGCCTCACACACACAGTGCAAGGCTGATATCACATCCTAACCCTCACACACAGTACAAGGCTGATATCACATCCTAACCCTCACATACAGTACAAGGCTGATATCACATCCTAACCCTCACACACAGTACAAGGCTGATATCACATCCTAACCCTCACACACAGTACAAGGCTGATGTCACATCCTAATCCTCACACACAGTACAAGGCTGGCATCAGTGCTACTGGATACTGTCTATCACATCCTAACCCTCACACACAGTACAAGGCTGATATCACATCCTAACCCTCGCACAAAATACAAGGCTGATATCAGTCCTGCTGGATATACTACACATGTCTTACATTCATGTGATGTGGTTTGTTTTTAATGAAATTGCCCAAGAACAGACTTTATTTATTTATTTACTTATTTATTTATTTATTTATTGATACCTGATTACCTATATACACTAAATCACCATGATCCTGCATTATTATTTCAATAATTATTATGGAAGAATATTATGATTCTGGTGCCTGTATTTTGTTTTACTCAGTGTTTTTGTTTTGTATTCGTAGACATTGGGCTCAACACCACTGAACTGGCTGAAGCATCTTTAGAGCGAATGCGTTGGCAGACCACTGTACACACATTTCTCATGGCTTATGTAAGTGCTGCACACACATGTTGCCAGCTGACTTGTTTTGAAATATGATGATACTGATCCATTTAGAAAAAGGCCACTGGGACAACGTCAGCTTTATAAATCAGATCAATGGCTGTGAGCATGTAGGGAAAGTTATATCTCAGCTTTCATTCAGAAAACATTCACACAATGTTTCCCTTTCTAAGGTCATGCTTATAGGACACCCATAGCCATATACTCCCATACCCACTCCTGAGTCCATGGGAGTAGAGTAGTCTTTGGGACAGTGAAAGAACGTTCCCTAGCTTCTTTATTTTTGCCCTTTTATTTTTGGAAGAGTGAAATGTGAAAGTTCATTATGCAGTGTGAATAATGTTCCTGTACCGAGCAGAGGTCACTGCAGGACAATCGTGCCGTTTGTATCTGTGGACGGCAGTGAAGGTCTGACTGTGCGTGGCTTTCTGTCCAGAGCTGCTCATCCTCGTTTCTGATTGGCTCACGCTCTGATGGCTGTCAGGCCTCAGAGGGTGGTGCTTGGCAAGGGACACTCATGTACAAAAGCGAAAATATATATATAAATGTAAGCTATATATTTTCATGATAGTCGTACATAGGATGCACATGTTTATAGATGATATACAATCTCCACACAATATATAATCTTTCTGATAATAATGAAGTAGGTAGTGGTAGATTGGTAGTAGGCAGTAGTCAGCGATATATGGACATTGTGTGAGAGCAAATGGCAAACACTATATTTACATGTGATTCTACACACGCATATATTGTGCATTTTGTAGATATTGTGAATTCAGTGCATTTGGAAAATAAATGGAAAATGTCATGTTCAGTGTGTCATCAACGCATTGATGGGTGATATTTCAGTTGTGTTCTCGGAGGTCACTGACCCTGATGTTGAATATTGACACTTGCGCAGCATGTATGGAGGGTTCCATTCGTCAAAATTAAGAAAAAAATTGGATTATGAATTATGCAGCAATCTTCTCTGGCCTGAATATGGCAGAGGTCATAGCTTCGTGCTTTGTGTGTGCTATTATACTGTATATTTCTGAATTATATATTTTCACATGCTTTTTTTTAAACACAAAGAAACTGTCTAGACTTCTACTGTGAAGGAACAGATGGCAAAGGCCCAGGTTCAATCTAACCACAACTGGCTCTGTTGTCAACTCAGATTTAAGGACACTTTTAAGTAGAAAAGGTAACATTTATTACCAGCAACATGTCCTGAACAGTGTCATATGTCCCTGACAGTGAGTGTGCGTGTGTGTGCGTGTGCATGTGTGTGTGAGCCTATGCGCACGTGCGTGTATGTGTGTGGGTGTGGGTGTATAGTGTTTGTGTGTATAGTGTTTGTATAGTGTGCCTGTGTGTGTGTGTGTATATAGTGTTTGTATAGTGTGAGTGTGCAACAGTATCATATGTCCCTGACAGTGACTGTGCGTGTACATGAGCCTATGCGCACGTGCATGTATGTGTGTGGGTGTGGGTGTATAGTGTGTGTGTGTAGTGTTTGTATAGTGTGCCTGTGTGTGCATATATAGTGTTTGTATTGTGTGTGTGAGTGTAATGTTTGTATATTGTGTGTATAGTGTTTATATAGTGTGTATAGTGTGTGTGTGCGTGTGTGTGTGTGTGTGCGCATACAAGCGTGTGCCTTTGTATTTGTGTATTTGATTGTGTTCACTGGTACCATTCCCAGACACGTACCCACCTTGCCTACACAAGTGCAGAGTTGGAGTTGCTGCCCCATTCTACTTTTAGCTGAATTACAAGTGGCAGTTGGGATTTCAAGGGCATTGTATGTGGACCTATCTTTTAAACTGACATAGAAATAGTTCAGCAGCAGCAGTGACAAAAAAAAAAACAAATCTGTCAAAGTGTTTGGTGTGTGTTGACAACTGGCTCATTGCAACATCAATCTTGTGCCTCTTGGTTACCTTGGTTACCCTGTCTGTTGAGCTGTGCTGTGGAGCATGGGGGTGTGGCTTTACACTGTGATGCGATGCAGAAGTGACAGTTTGAAACGGGCCTACGTGGACGGGACACAATCGCCAAGCGCGTTTTCAGGCCCACTGAAAAATAACAGGCGGCCCCAATGAGAGTGGATTTTTCTGGACATAAATTACCCCACAAACAGGGTGACCGCCTGGACTCCTCTCACCTCTATAAATAAACCAAGCTTCACACTCACGCAAAAAAAGACCAGCCTTCAGCTGAAATATAAGCACTAAGTTTCTTATGCTGCATATGAAGAGATACGATAGGAAATACAAACACGTTTGTTTTTCCTGCCCTGCATTTTAGTAAATGCCAAACGATTCGCTGTGTCACATGACCTTTGAGATAAGCAGAGGAAACATCCCCGGAGGACGCGACATGATTGCGTGTGGTTTTATAGCCAATCAGATTACCCTTAAATGCTCCAGGGGCATTTATTAAGGAGCTGCTTTGTACTGAACATATGACAGATTGCATTTGCATATACTGAAACTGCCCAAATGTCGTGAAACCAAAACAGATTACTGATTATTATGGATTGTTTTCCCCTGAGGGGTGGGGGGTTGGGTTGTTTGTCTAATCCCGATACGCTCTTATTCAGGAGTAACCCGCTGGGCAGCGCTGCCCCGAGGTGTGTGGAGTACTCCGCTCCTGTGCTCAGGAATGCGTGTGTTACATTCATAAAAATGTGAAAGAATATTGGGCCAAAAACTGCGTACATACAGGTTTCCTGAGTTAAATATGCACAGTTTTATTTGTAACCCTTTAACTGCCAAGTGAAATGTGGGGCATACATATTTCATATTTCATGTGTTTCGTATCTAGGATATGTGTTTCATATGTAGGATATGTATGTCATATGTAGGATATGCATTTCATATGGAGAATTTATATTTCATATGTAGGATATGTATTTCATAATGCTTTCTAGCTAAGGCTACATAGAGTTACCATTCCTCCCAGAAACTCAATATTAGAAAACACTGAACCCTTCTTTGCCCCAATCTGTCTGTATACTGCATGGTACAACATGACTGTAGCTCATGTAAAGTTGGCTGTTGACATAGAAAGTAATTGGCTCCTAATTGTTATAATATGGGTAAATTATCAACCAATAATTTACTAATAAGAAATTAAAGAAAGATTGTTATCTTCAGCAAACAAAAGCGCTGATCCAATATCTGAGGTACATGAGCAGAATATAAGATATTTAAGAAATATGAAGCCAGCCTTTCTTCTAAAAATACATTTTCTCTGTTATGCAAATCTTGTTCAATCCATTTCCATACTTTGGCTCTGAAGCTTTATGGTCATTTAGAAAACAAAATGTCAAAGGTAACCATACTGAGCTTTAGATAAATCCAAGGGTGTGTCCATTATTATCCAAAGTCGATATTATCTGACCTTAAATATTTACTTGAGTACATGCAAAAGTGTTGTCTTTAGGAAATGCTCAGAAAAGTCCAAATGCCTCTCCAGTCTCTGTAGGTATTCCAGTGGAGTGCGTGTGATGTGTTGCTACCCCCTCTGCCATTCCCAGAACCTAACTGAAAAGAAAATGGGCTTTTGGTTGCAAAGGAGCGCACAAGCTACTTAGCACAACTACCTAATTACATGCACATATAAAACAAAATTACCAGTATTTTTTATTCCTCCAGCCCCCGCCCCCCCCCCCCCCCCCCCCCCCCCCCCCCCCCCCCCCCCCCCCCCAAACACACACACACACACACACACAGTTATGGACAGGAGGAAAGTGCATTAAGATAGCTTGATTTGAGGAATTGCACACAGTTTTTAATTCTCTTTCATTTTTTTAAATCTCAAGTTACACTGTGTAAGTTTGGTTATTTGTTCTACATTTTCTATATAATACAATATAATATAATGCAACTGACTCAAGAGCTAGTAAACACAGTTAAATGTTTCACCACAGCAATCCACTTTCTAAATCTGCAGACTTTCATATTTAACAAAGACTGCCTACAGGAGCATCGACATTCCCACACTGTACCACATCCTTAATATTGGAATTAAGTGTTGGAATTTAGAGTGTGAAAACTGATCTATTGCCAGCATATCTGAGATTATTTGATTGTTGTGTTTTTATGACAATTAATCCCTGGGGTGTCGTTTTTGTAATAAGCACTTTGTATTGCTGTGTACAACTGTAATGTTATAAGGTGATACACTGTCCGAAATCCAGTTTCTCTTGCTGAGCTCCTTCAGTGAAGTGTACTCTCTTTCTGTTGAAGGGTTGGTTTGTGCGGGTAATCGCAGTATGAAATGTTCTTTTCCGTCCCATGTGTCCAAGTTTTGCGATTATTTCTGTTAAATAAAGATGCAGTACTTTCATCCAGCGCCTGAGTGCTTATTGGATGACTTCACCCTCACCCTCTGATATTTCCCATTTTCACTGGACAAACCTGATCAAACATCACGCAAAACTATTAACACAATTTTAGCATATGGTACAGTAAGTATTTCCTGTGCGGGCAACATATGTGTTAAATGTACGGTAGCCTATGGTTAAAAAAACAAGAAACATTAAAATAAGATTGCGTGAAATTGATTCAGTGTTTAACAGGATTTCCGTACCTTTTTGTGTGAACTGTAATGTAGGAATGGTTACTTCATTATCCTCCATTTCCTGAGCTCCTTTATGTTTTCTCGCCTGGGCGGGAGTTTAATGGAGTCTCATGCAGACGGCTATGGCTTCTCCTGGAGGGGCCATCTTGGGATTTCTCTTGCTTTGTTATTTTAAAAACGTGCGGAGGCCGTACGGCTCTATTGTGTGCTCAGCCTGATGGGATTGGTTAGCTTCTGGAGGGGTGGAGATGTTTAATCATCCATATTAACTGGCTCGATAAACCCTGTCCTGATCCACTGTAACATAAGCGCTTAGATTTCTGACACAAAATGGCTGTTATATATAAATAGGTAAATAATCCTGGATACTTTGTTAGTAAGGTGGTAGGAAAATCCATTTCCTCTGGGAAATTTTTATTCCCATATTTGAATAACTTCTTTTTATCTTTCTTTCTGTAATCTACCAAGCCACCCCTGCTTTCTATAACTCTTTCTCTCTCTCTCTCTTTCTCTCTCTCTCTGTCCCTCCGTCTCTCTCTCACACTCTGTCTCTCTCCCTCTCTTTCTCTTAGTGTTGATGGCTCCACAAATCTCTATCTCAAGCACAAGAAAGTAAACTGTCAGTTTCTACACTGTGTGCATGTAGAAAATAATTCAAACATTTTAATCTTACTGTGAGCAGAATACTGCAGTGATTAAAAAAATCTTTCTTCTACTTGAGAATGTGAAGCCAGGTTTCAGAGGCACATAGATCGCTCTCCCCAGTGCCTTCTCCCCGGGATGCTGTTAAACGTCTGCTAACACTGACCCTGTTTCCACAGAGCAAACTGAAGGAATGAAAAATGAATATTTACTGGAGAGTAGTCAGCCCTGGCTGCCTTATCAGCCACCCCACAGTTTGTGAAAAAATCTGAGTTAACTTTAAATGAACATTTAAATGAACATTCTTAATTAGACTGTCAAAAGTGTCTTGATGAGCAATGCATTCCTTGACCTCATTTTGTTGTGGCCAGGGTAGGGATGGGGTTTTCCACTGCAGGAAAATCAGTCTGAATCCCTGAATAAAGAAAATGCTTAAATAACACCCCCTGGCATGTTAACCCTTTCCTAGCTGGAATGTTTTTATTCCATGATTGTCACACAGAGAAACTCTCTCTTTCACTTTTACCCTTTTCACTGTATTTAACAGCATGATTACAGGAGGAGTCATACAGAACTGACCACACGACCCATATTTCTTTCAAATAAATGAAATAATAATTTTAAGAATGTGTTTTGTGTTTAATCAGGTTCCCTTTGCCTAATATTTAATTATTCTTAAAGATGTGAAATAATTTGGTGCGACATATATGCAATAATAGAGGAAATCAGGAAGGGGCAAAAACACATACAGTGCCGTGAAAACATGTACACACACTTACACAAAGACACATGTGACCTTCATAGTGGAATTAGGGAAGAGGGAATCCTGAAGCTGCTCTTCAGTGGATAGAAAAGCTTGGCTGTTCTATAAGGAGCACCTGGGAGCTCAGAAGGAAGGAGAGATAGATATGAGACGGATATGAGATGGATATGAGACGGATATGAGACGGATATGAGATGGATATGAGACGGATATGAAACGGATATGAGACGGATATGAGACGGATATGAGATGGATATGAGATGGATATGAGATGGATATGAGATGGATATGAGACGGATATGAGATGGATATGAGATGGATATGAGACGGATATGAGACGGATATGAGACGGATATGAGACGGATATGAGATGGATATGAGATGGATATGAGATGGATATGAGACGGATATGAGATGGATATGAGACGGATATGAAACGGATATGAGACGGATATGAGATGGATATGAGACGGATATGAGACGGATATGAGATGGATATGAGACAGATATGAGATGGATATGAGATGGATATGAGATGGATATGAGACGGATATGAGATGGATATGAGATGGATATGAGACGGATATGAGACGGATATGCTACTTCTGCAGTAGCAGCAGCTCCAGGCGTTAAATCGCCTTCCCCCCTCCAGGTGACCCGAGCAGCAGCGGTGCAGTACACCTGTGCCCACAGGAATGTCACATCTACTGAATTAACTGCCAAAACGGGAGAAAAGATCAAAGGTTATGGAGCTTGATTGACTCTTAAGTAACAGGGGGGGTTCAGCAAAATGAAGGTATGGGGTTTGCAAAAAAAACACACAACATAAGCACAAACACACACACACGCGCCCTGCACGCACACACACACGCCCTGCACGCACACACACACGTGCAAACACACACAAACACGTACACACACAAACACACATGCATGTGCACGCACACACACGCACACACACACGTACACACATTTGCACACACACACACAAACATGCATACGCAAACACACACAAAAATGTACATGCACACACATGCACTCGCACACACAAACACACTCTCGCACACATGCAGGGCATAACATATTGTGGAAACCGATTTTGGGGCTACAAGGTAAACATTCTCAAGCACAGAAATAAGAGGGAAATGGATCTCTCCTATTACTGCACATCTTGGCAGCATGGTGGTGCAGTGGGTAGCATGTTCATGTTTTGCCTGTTCTCCCCGTGTCTGTGTGGGTTTCCTCCAGGTACTCCGGTTTCCTTCCACAGTCCAAAGACATGCAGGTTAATTGGATGCTATAAATTGCCCCTAGGTATGAGTGTGTGAGTGAATGGTGTGTGCGCCCTGTGATGGATTGGTTGCCTGTCCAGGGTGTAATCCTGCCTCTCACCCAATGCATGCTGGGATAGGCTCCAGCGACCCTGCCCAGGATAAGTGGTTATAGATAATGGATGGACCTTACCCAGGATAAGCGGGTATAGATAATGGATGGACCCTGCCCAGGATAAGTGGGTATAGATAATGGATGGACCCTGCCCAGGATAAGTGGGTATAGATAATGGATGGACCCTGCCCAGGATAAGTGGGTATAGATAATGGATGGACGCTGCCCAGGATAAGTGAGTATAGATAATGGATGGACCCTGCCCAGGATAAGTGGGTATAGATAATGGATGGACCCTGCCCAGGATAAGTGGGTATAGATAATGGACAGACGCTGCCCAGGATAAGTGGGTATAGATAATGGATGGACCCTGCCCAGGATAAGTGGGTATAGATAATGGATGGACCCTGCCCAGGATAAGTGGGTATAGATAATGGATGGACCCTGCCCAGGATAAGTGGGTATAGATAATGGATGGACCCTGCCCAGGTCTCTAAATCCTCATCAACCCCCCCCCCCCCGCTCCATTCCGGAATGTTCTCTGATGCAGTGACGGCTGTACAGACGGCCCGGTGAGCGGGTTAGGGTTAGGGTTCCACTCAGGGAAGGGAACCACTTAACGTCAGAGTGACTTAATCAGCGGGCAGATCCCTTCATTTTCTTTTCTTCATTGCTTGCCTTGTGAGAGACTACAAGCAGGAATCTGTCCACCTCCTCTCTAATGAGCGCTATTCAGCTTCATAAGTGTCTCCTGTATCTCAGATAAATGACCTTACCCAATGTCACACTCTAATGTACAGAAATATCAGCGCTTAAAAGTCCCCTGAGCTTAACAGAGGGGATCATGGTCAGAGATAAGCCGGTCCATACGAGCGCAGAAACTTCATTTATCATGACGCAGGGTTGTGCGGTCGGAAACGCAGACGCTCTTCTTATTGATCAGCAGCTGGCTCTCAGGGCTTTAGAGAGGCTCGCTCCCTGATTCACGGCCGCGGCCTTCATCACGCGGGCGTTTTAACGACCCGGGACACCGTGTGATGGATCTGACAAGGCGTTTGATTTAGATGTTCGGGGAGATCGCAGATGGACCCCTTTCTTTGCTCAGATTACATTCCGGGAAGAGAAGGTAAGCAGCCATCACTCCAGCCTGGGGAGCAGCGCGTTCGTCACCGCGTGGCGGGCGGGGGCCATAAAGATGATGAGATGGGGACGGGCCCTCTCCCGCTCGCGCCGTTACGTCCGCAGGACGGCTTGGCTCCCGTCCTTGAGTGATGAAAACGACTCCGGCTGTCATCTCCAAATTTACAGCCTGGAAGAGGTCGGGATGCTCACGCAGTCCCGGCACACGGCTCAGTCACCTAGCCGTGACTTTGTGGGAGCATTTACTCTGTCAGCCTTTAGAAGAAAAAAAAAGAGCGAATAAATCATGGATCACTGACAAGAACATCCCCCACAGTACCTTGAGATGCAATTGTTTGGTTTTCTTTTTTTTTACTCTGTTTTTCCTTCCCGGAGGGACTATAAAAAGATCAAATTACCGCTACGATGTGCTGCCTGTTCTGGGCCCAAAGCCTCATTCTTCAGAGCTGTCTTAGTGTGGCTCAGAAACCCCACCGTGTGGAACGCGTGTTGAACCTGGACCTAGACCCGTGTGTCTTATGAAGGCTGAACATACCAGGAAACAACAGGCCCAGCAGCCCTGTAGCACAGAAGCCCTGTAGCACAGCAGCCCTGTAGCATTGTAGCCCTGTAGCACAGCAGCCCTGTAGCACTGTAGCACCCATATGGAGCCATTCAGCACTGACTGTGTGCAAAATATTCTGCACATTCAAAACTCGTCAAGGAGACAGCAGAAGATAAAATAGATGATTGAAATGGGCCCACTATGTTTCTTGCTATCCTTCAACCTCTGCTGACCTCTTTATACCAGAGACAGTGTTCCAGCGTCTCTGACCACCTAGTGCTGCCCTCTATGTGTCGCCCTAGGGACATGCAACAAGGAGACTGGAAAAACATTAATCAGTAGAGATATGATGATCAAAGACCTGCCCGACCATACTAATCTGGTCTGTAGACTGTGGAAGGGTAAGGCTGCACAATCACACGTTTAACAGCTTTTCTGGAGTGTGTAGGAAACCTTTCTTTCTTTTGTGAGAACAAGCTACATCAAAAATGTCAGATACCAAACCTCTTGTTAACTGGAAATAAAAGCAACACTGTGTTTTATTAATGCTACTCATGGTCATAATATTCTTCTACTCTGGCAATAGATTATTCTATTGCTGTACTTGGAGCTCATAACCATGACAGAGTTTTTTGTTATTTTACCAGTGACATACATTTTATAAAGACTAGGTTTATTCAAGACAAAAATTTCTTGTAATAAGTCAGAGTTGACAACTTTCAAACATGGATATTAGGTTTGCAAAGGGAGGCACAGTTTTATATCATTGTGACGTATGTAATGTAATTACATCACTTTCTCATAGTCCAGAGTGTCTGTTTTGGAATGTCACACAGTTTGTGCAAGACGGTGGCATGTATGTGTGCTATTAGTCAGTCCACCAAGGTACCATAGCTACGGTGACAAAACAAAGAACTCCATTCACAAATCCACATGCTCAGTTACTAACAGAGTGCTAGACAGTTCTGCTCATGAATAAAAAGATTATGTATTTACTTTAGAGCTTATGAATATGTATAAGTCATTCTTTTCTGAGTTTATACACCCATTATCCATTTCACGGGGAAGACTGTTCTGGTTTGTCTTTCTGCAGAATGACATCAGTGACGGTGCTGGGACAGTTTTCTTCTTTTCTCTATGCGGGATACAATCCTTTCACAAAGCCGTTTCCTCACATGCACAGAATTTTGGCCTCTGGCTGTTGGTTCTTATTTACTTTTACTTTCTGCTGAGCGGAGCAATTTTCTGTGCATGCTTTGATTACATATAGACCACGCTGTTTATTTCACAGTGAAACATGTTTGCAACCTGACAAAATCACAACATTTTCTTTTCAGCACATACCGAAAACATTTTCAAGTGGTTGCTTTTTTGTTGAAATGTCTTTGTGCTCATTTATTGAATGGGAAGTTTCTACATATCTGGATTTAATCATTATGTTTGATATACACTGAGAGTATTTAAACTTTAGTATAATCTTATTATACCTTTAGCAAGATGTACAGCACTGTATGTACTCCAGAGAAATCTTGTGTGCTTTTAATAGAGCTCCTGAATCAGCTCAGTCCAATAATCCACTCTGTGCAATAAACCACCCGTTGTAATTGCACACCATATAAGATCACTTTTTTTAGGTCTATGGACTGCAGATATGAAGTTAAGTTAAGTTAAGCTATGCACAAAATATCAGCCTTCAAGTCAATGGACAGACCGGTCAATAAGAACAGCCTCTTCTACACCTCTGTGAATGGCCTTACACCAGTATTCATAATTGATTGAGCTTTCACCATGGTAACGAGAGAACCATATTTGACTGCCCGTGTAGAGGGAAAATATAAACCCCTCCCATGTGTCAATACCGCCATTTATGTGAAATTTTGCAAGATTAATTCCAACATTACGTCTACAATAATTAGGATCTTTATCTAAAGTAATTACAATGATTAGAGACATTTTCTGTCTGTTCCTCTGTTACTGTGAGACAGAATTCATATATTTTTAATATTCATCAACTAATGTTGAATTATTTGCTGTCAGTTTTGCATAAAGACTGATTGAACCCCATTTATCATGTGAAGTACTAATCGGTGACTTTGTGCAGTTTCACTGCACATCCCTTCTATTACAGACAGTAACCCAAAACAGATTTAATGCATCATCCTTCATACACTGTAAATCATTTATGATTGTGCCCCAGGATTTTATAGTTTTGTAATTACAGTCTTGTTTACAAGTACCACTGAATTCTTTGTTTACTACAAACAAACTATGTAAAGTACATTAATAAATTTGAAAGGTTCATGATTACAAATTAAGCATTCATGCACTTTCTGTCCTGCTTAGTAACCATGGCCACCACAAGCTTTACCGTTATGACATTTATTACTGATGTGCGTTAAAAACCTAATTACTGCTAAGTGCAGAGACGGTGTGGGAAGCTGGAAAAAGAGGTGGAGCTAGCTGATAGCCCCATGTGACCCCAGTCAGACAGGCTTAACCTTCTGAGCTTTCCCTCCTGATAAACACCGGCTCAGCCCAGCGCTCGCAGACAGAACATGCTCTCCTCTTCTTTAGAATTCATGGAAAAATGAAAATGAAAGGACTTAGCAAGGACTTTTTTACCTGCATGACTCAGTTTATTTGTACTGCTCCAGTAATAAGAATAATCATCCGCTCACCAAGGTCGGCAAAGGCTGAAGTGATTGCGCTACACTGAGGGAGAGTATAAAGATACACAAGCATCCCTGAGCTACAGATACACAAGCATCCCTGAGTAACAGATACACAAGTATCCCTGAGTAACAGATACACAAGCATCCCTGAGTAACAGATACACAAAGACCCTTGAGTTACAGATACACAAGGATACACAAGCATCCTTGAGTAACAGATACACAATCACCCTTGAGCTACAAATACACAAGCATCCCTGAGTAAAAGATACACAGGCATCCCTAAGTTACAGATACACAAGCATCCCTGAACTACAGATACACAAGCATCCATGAGTTACAGATACACAAGTATCTCTGAGTAACAGATACACAAGTATCTCTGTGTTACTGATACACAAGCACCCCTAAGCTACAGATACACAAGTATCCCTGAGTAACAGATACACAAGTATCTCTGAGTTACTGATACACAAGCACCCCTAAGCTACAGATACACAAGTATCCCTGAGTTACAGATACACAAGCATCTCTGAGTAACAGATACACAAGCATCCCTGAGCTACAGATACACAAGCATCCCTGAGCTACAGATACACAAGCATCCCTGAGTAACAGATACACAAGCATCCCTGAGTAACAGATACACAAGTATCCCTGAGTTACAGATACATAAGTATCCCTGAGTAACAGATACACAAAGACCCCTGAGTTACAGATACACAAGCATCTCTGAGTAACAGATACACAAGCATCCCTGAGCTACAGATACACAAGCATCCCTGAGTAACAGATACACAAGCATCCCTGAGTAACAGATACACACGCATCCCTGAGTAACAGATACACAAGCATCCCTGAGTAACAGATACACACGCATCCCTGAGTAACAGATACATGGGGAAAATAATATCATTAGTAGAACAGATTGTGTTTTAACACTGGTTCCACTCCAGGAACTTGTAATTAATTGTTCATATTTCACTGAACAATCCATGCTGGTCAGATGATAAAAGGCTTTGTGGCCAAAACATTTTCCTGCAGTTTGACACAATTCAGCACTACCTTTAGCCCCATTAAGTATGGGTGCTTTATATTTTACACTCAGAAATGGAGGGGATACCCATCTGGCTGTAACTAATTTACTCTATTTGAACAATGAAGGTTGCATCAAGGTCGTGAGCAGCAGAAAGTGATGGAGTTTGTGCTCTTTTACCTAATATGAAAAATATAAAATCACGGAAACAGTCTGCAGTTAATAGGATCGCCTTGTTGGGTGACCAGCATATTTGGAAAACTGCGTCAAAGTGGTTTATATTAAATGTGTTTGTGATCTGAATGATAAAATTAAGTACAGTATGACCAGCATATAAATGCCCTTCTGTTTATTTTACTTGTTTCTCAGGGATCTATGCAAGTGTGGCTCAGCTCTGTCTGTCCATGAGCAAACACAACGGTCCACAGGGAGCGAAATAATTATCTTTTAGAAATCACTTTATATTCAAAGAAATAAAAAAATAAAAAAACATGATTCTTTGTTTGGCCTCAAAATACATCGGGGTGCCAAGAAAATGTTGCATTTGAAATATTTCATTTCAATCAAAAGAGCACTGCTGTGATTGATTCAGCAGTGGACCTGCCGTTTGAGCCAGTCTCTACAGCATCCGGCACTTTCAATGGACAGGAATTGATAGCCACTCATGACAGCACATTGGGTACAGATAAATGCAGTTCTGATGAAGAAACTAAATGGAGAACTAGGGCATTGTGGGAACATAAATGAACATGTCTTTCAGATGTCGACAGAATGATGCACTCACTGGAACACTGGGACTCAACAAAAGACTGTGCGTCTTTTTATCCAGTTTCTTAGCAACAACAACGTCGCACATTGACAAAGCACAAACACTTCACCTACAAGTGTTCTCCTCAGGCACCCAGGAGACTCCTCTACTGCTGTGCTGCAGACATCCTTTCATGTTTGGCTGCATTTTGTGATCTCTCAGCCGGTTTTCATGTTAGGAGACTGCTTATATTCTGTAAACAGTCATCTTGGTCAGGGAAAGAAAAAAACTGTCACACATAAATAATATGGGGGGCTGTGAACTCTGTAGATACAACGTTGTACTTTTTTGTGAAATTGGTGCTCAGATCAGATATTCTTAGAACACTGTGTTTTAATCACATCCCAGGCTAAGGCCTATATGCTGTCAGATCTTTATGGATCAAAGCCAAGATGAAAAATGAGCAGAAAGACTGTGTTAGCATTAGCAGGGCTGTTCTAGGAAGCCCAATGTTTTTGCATTTTGGACCATTTTCAGGGCAATTTTATCAAATGTTGGGGAAAAAACCTTAGTTCATTATGTTGCATGAAAGACCATTATGCACTGACCCATATTGAAAATAAATGCATATTTTATTGCAAGAGACAGTCACAGCGCAATTCTTCCTCTCCAGTCAAGTTCTAAAATTTTTATTTAACTTTGCAATTCATGATAAGCAACTATAATATATAAAGAGTATAGTCTTATAGAGATATGGCTGTTACACAAAGGCTCGTGGGATGGGTAGTCTGCATGACATGAGGACGTATGTCCCAATAATATAGTGACTTTTTTACTTTTATCAGTTTGTACTGTTTGTATTCTTAAATTAAGATAGAGCCATTGAGGAAAAAAAACATTATCAATCAAATACTTAATTTTAGCTTAATTTCATACACATAATTTACAAAAATGTTATCTGTTTTCCTCAAAGAATCTGTACAACAGGACATAAAAACTGCAGATTTGTGTAGTGACAAGAAGGCTGTAAAGACAGTAACAGGATGGATTGCATAATGGTAAGGGCTATTTAAGTTCCTTTCATTTTTATTATTATTTATTTTTGAATTTAATTTATTTTAGTGTTGCATTTTGACTTTCTAGGGAGATGGGCATTGATATGACTCAAAATGTAAGTATATGGAAGTAAATAACTACAGATGAGGAGCTTTCAAACGGCTGTGGGTCAGGGCCAGACCTTAAGATTCGCCTGAAGGCTGTGATTGCGAACACACAGCTGCGCGTTTGTTGGCTATGGGTCTAAAGAAGAAATCTCTAGCTAACCAGAAGGACATCTTCCTCCTCGCGATGGTGGAAGGTTTAACAGTTGTTTCAGAACTAGCGGTAACGTTCAGCCAGGTCCTGTTCTACTTTGTCTTTTCATTTTGATGTGACTCTGGAGGAGACGTAGCTGGCGGTGTCGTTTTTTTAATGAAGAAACAGCCACAACTGGCTGGTAGCGGCAGTCACTCCATGTGCAAGGTGAGCACAGAGGCCTGGCTGGTAGCGGCAGTCTCTCCATGTGCAAGGTGAGCACAGAGGCCTGGCTGGTAGTGGCAGTCTCTCCATGTGCAAGGTGAGCACAGAGGCCTGGCTGGTAGTGGCAGTCTCTCCATGTGCAAGGTGAGCACAGAGGCCTGGCTGGTAGCGGCAGTCTCTCCATGTGCAAGGTGAGCACAGAGGCCTGGCTGGTAGCGGCAGTCTCTCCATGTGCAAGGTGAGCACAGGGGCCTGGCTGGCTTCCAGTCGTGTCTCACAGTAAAGTGTTTTACGGGGCTTTTTCTGATCCTGGTCTGAAGGAATAAATAAAGCAAATTGAATTGAAAAAAATGAATGTAAATCCTGAATGACATGCAGACCTGTGTTATTTCACTACTGATATAACTGCTCTGACACAATAGCACCTGTTCGTCCCTCCAAAGATCACTGAATCATGGGCGTCGTATGAAAAGTTCAGGACTTCCAGCAGTCCCCTAACGTGTGGAAACGATGCAGTGGGCATTCAGCCATTACTCATGCATTCATGGGCAGATGCAGCAGTGGCTGCTGACAGTGGACATGTCGTTAAAAAGACATTTCCCCCATATTGAACGCAACCTGAAGTCTGGCCTCGTCACACATGAGGAGATCTCATCCAATTTCCTGCCTCAAGAAGAAAAGGAACGCCAAACCAGAGGTTATGGGAACAGCAATGGTGACTGACACTCGTACTGCTCCGCCTTCTATATATAAAAAATTAAGAATCGCTGTAAAATCACATTCAATCGCAAGTTCTATATGAAAGTATGCATGGTTCAGAAATCTCTCATTTAATGTCTTTATGCCTGGGTCTTATTGTACTTTTTAAAGTGGCTTGTAGGAAGGTGGTGGCGACTCCTCCCATGCTCTCTGAAGCAGCTCTGAAGTCTTGCTGGTGGAGGTGATATTGCATTCTCACACTCGCTGAAAATGAACTTCATGTTGTGTCACCAGCTGCCTCTTAATAGTCTTGGTCATCCATGACTGACTTTACTGCAGCAGGAAACAAAATGGCTGCCTCATTTTTATCAAACCAAGGATTAACTGAAATTAGAAAAAAAAAACATTTCTTTTTGTTTTAATAAAGAAGGTCAAAGTTTCCATTTGAATGAGCCCAGTTTGATTTGCTCTCTTGGGTGGTGGCATTCTCTCACTTCAAGGATCATTCAGTGACTTGTTCACTTAAACAATTCAACAAAAGACCAGTATGATGTGTGCACAGCATGTATGCAACAAAAACAGTTAGTAATGAGATCTTAATCTAATTTTAAAAACAGCACGACTCTCCTGTTAATTAGAGAATAAATGTCTGGCAAGGCTGGCAGAAATATCTACGTCTCAAAATCTAAAAACAAAACTATTCATGAAGAAAAATGATATGCAATAATATGCAAAGTTTTCATGATCATTATTTTTGATAATATATTCTGTCTTTTCATGAACTACGTAAAGGAGATGAGCAGCTTCCTTCTGCATTTATACTGGGGTTTGGGAAACCCTGTGCTTTAACGTGGCCTGAAGAAAATACAACAGAAATGAATGGTAGAAGAATCTGGTATGAAGTGTGAAGAAGAAGTTATTAAAACTATATAAAATACAGCATTGGTTACATTTTCAATCTGGAGTCTCATGATAATCATGAAATCAAAGAAAAAATCACTGCTTCCCTAACCCTACCCCTAACCTGACGCTGAAGTGCACTGCTTCCTGTTCTCTCCTCCACCTGCAGGGGTCTGGCACACCTGTCTGTCTGTGACATCCAAGCAATGTGGATGAGTCTTTCCAGTTTCTTGGCAAGAAATTAATTTCAAGCTCATTTGTGAATGTGACAGTCTTTTAAACATGTTATTTTTATTTTAGTCTATTTCACAAACATTTATTCTCTATATTCTGCAAGAATGTAAACAACTTTATATAAAAAAGCACAATATTGAAAAGACATTTGATGGCATTAATAATCCTTGTTGTGTCAATTATCAGTTGTCACAATGATTTGGTAAAAGCAGTTAGCAAATACAGTGTTCCAGATGCGACATTCTTTCAGTCTCCTCAGCCCATTACACTGCTGAGTAAGTGCATTACATTAGTCCCCCTCCGCCCACACTTACTCTACACTTCATTTACAACCTTAAGCGCAAAATTGATTTTGAATTGCCATGGCAACGCCACAGAGTTTACTGCAGTGATGAAGCCATGGCCCGCAATTTATCTGTGCCATGTGGTTTAAATGGCTCTGCCTGCTGCCATGTGGTTTAAATGGCTCTGCTGCCATGTGGTTTAAATGGCTCTGCCTGCTGCCATGTGGTTTAAATGGCACTGCTGCCATGTGGTTTAAATGGCACTGCTGCCATGTGGTTTAAATGGCTCTGCCTGCTGCCATGTGGTTTAAATGGCACTGCTGCCATGTGGTTTAAATGGCTCTGCCTGCTGCCATGTGGTTTAAATGGCTCTGCTGCCATGTGGTTTAAATGGCTTTGCCTGCTGCCATGTGGTTTAAATGGTTCTGATGCCATGTAGTTTAAATGGCTCTGCTGCCATGTGGTTTAAATGGCTCTGCCTGCTGCCATGTGGTTTAAATGGCTCTGCCTGCTGCCATGTGGTTTAAATGGCTCTGCTGCCATGTGGTTTAAATGGCTCTGCCTGCTGCCATGTGGTTTAAATGGTTCTGCTGCCATGTAGTTTAAATGGCACTGCTGCCATGTGGTTTAAATGGCACTGCTGCCATGTGCCATGCTCTGCCTTTATGATGATTCCATTAATAGACTATGCAATTTGTCCTATATTCAATATTTTTTAAATAAACAGTTGTTTCAAGTAACTGGATCAGCAAATGTTTTATTATATCTACATTCCAACACAGGCAGGTTGAAATCATGTGTGGGAGCTGTAGGGCATTCTGTATAATGTTCATAAGGATCCATTTTCTGTGTTGTAACTTATAAATAATACAAACAACGTATGCATTTTTGCCATATTCAATGTGTCTTAAATATTCTGGTCCTATTTTGTGAAAAAGTTTGGTCTTGTACATAAATTATTTTTCAACATTTTTTTTCCATTTCAAAGTCATTTTGGACCATGTGATAAATGATTGGATGTCACATGACACATGCAAAAATGTTATGGAAACCAAAAAATGAAAAGGGGCCATTAAGAGCCATTCAGAACCAGTATGTGCATTAGTAGTGTCCTGCCCTGGTGCTGAACCTGCCCGCCCGCTCTCTAAAAGGGCCATTTTACCGCTTTAGTCAAAGTCACACATGTCAGAGTGTTTGATGGGCGCCAGCCTCCGTCTCGTCCCTGCTGAAGCCGGCAGCACTGTATTTAACCCCCCCCGCCCCCCCACGGTACTCCCGGCCTGTCCCTGTGGGTTCACAGAGGGCACCACACCGCTGATAAAGCACTTTGTGTGCCTTTGTTCCTTCACATTTACATGAGAACAGAGTCCCGAATGTTATAGACCCTGCAGAATAAATATACACAGCAAATTATGGTCAGAACAGTAATTCATTCAGATTCGATCCTCAGGGTGCATATATGCATTAGTAATGACTTTCTCCTGTTAATATTTGCAGGGTGCATATATATATATATATATATATATATATATATATATATATATATATATATATAATTTAAATGAGCAAATATATAAATGATTAAAA
The DNA here is from genome assembly GCF_013347855.1 of Anguilla anguilla. NCBI lineage: Eukaryota > Metazoa > Chordata > Actinopteri > Anguilliformes > Anguillidae > Anguilla > Anguilla anguilla. The sequence continues at coordinate 339,925 of NC_049209.1, read as the reverse complement.
TTGTCACTGAAATCAAAGATAGGCAGTGCTTTGTCACGTGTGTGTGTGTGTGTGTTTTTGTAGCTTTGCCAGCTTTTTTACTGCACAGTGGGACAATATTGGTTAGCCTAGGAAAGTTATAAAACATCAAAAACTAACTGAGTGGTATCATTGATTGAGTTAGTGACAACAGCCAACGATTGAGTGGTGACAACTTGTGTAAAAGTGTGATTAGCAAGTATTAGCATGTGCTAGTGCATGGTGTTGAGGTTTTAGCAGGGCAGCTGTATATAGTATCTGTAATGCCTGGCTGGATACCAATGCTGTTAACATGGGTACAGTGAATTTAGTGCTGTAGGCACAACATTTTAAAGAGCAATGATTAAAAATACAAATTGGGATATTTTATTACTCTCGTCTGGGGTGTTAAATTGTTTGATGTTTTAAGCATTATGCTGTTTGTTTTGGCTGTGTCTATAACATGCATATTTTTGGGGAGCTACTGCTACTTATCACTGTTTACTCCTTCATTTAACCTCATACCCTCCTGTGTAAATACCATCCATTCACTCTGACTTTACAGAAGGACAAAGCAGAAATTAATAATGCTTTATAGCCATCACCATATTATGGAGTGTTACGTAAAACACAGGTACGGATGCAGACCAGAATGAGCTTTCAGAACACTGCTCCATTTCTCTAAATAGCACGATAGTACAAAGGTTGAAAAAAAGAATTTTAATTAAACACTAAATTTAAAAAAAAAATGTATTTAAAACATCATAAATAAATAACTGCAGTTTAGTTTGTGGTGAGAAGGTATGCCAAGCAGCATCATCACACACATTTCACACATTGAGCTTTGCCAGCACATCACAGGGCATTCAATGGTAGCATGTTACTCAGTGTCTGTAATCACAGCTAGCTATCTTGGCTATCTCTAAAATAAAAGGCAATCTGTCAGCTAGCCTAACGAGCTATATAAAATTAATACCGCTCAAAATTTTTCGGGACTAGTTGAATTACTCAGTTCACAAGCTAATCTTAGTGGCAGTTTTTACAAATGTTAGCATTGCTGGCATAGTAAGCTGCTAACGAGCAATGCAACACTGGCTTGCTGTCCGTACCAGTCAGTGCTGTAACAAACTGAGCAGGGATCAGGTTCAACTTGTTCCCTGGTCTTCAGGGGGAAGAATGTCCCTTTCACCTTCAGCAGAGTGGTTAAGCAGCCTCTGGAGTACCGTACACCACAGTGATAGCATCGCTAGCGAGGTTTGAGCTATAACAAACACGTTGAGCTATAAAAAGGGAAAAGGCTAACTACTGTATTAGCATGCTACTCACCTCAATCATGCAAGTTCTCAACTCCAATATTCAACAAGACTGTGCTCATTTTAAGCAGTGAAACCCCCATGTCAGCAACACACTCCATCTCCCAGTCTACTCCCCAATCTCCTCCCCATCCCCCAGTCTACTCACCAATCTCCTCCCCATCTCCCAGTCTACTCCCCAATCTCCTTCCCATCCCCCAGTCTACTCCCCAATCTCATCCCCATCCCCCAGTCTACTCCCTAATCTCCTACCCATCCCTCAGTCTACTCCCCAATCTCCTCCCCATCCCTCAGTCTACTCCCCAAGCTCCTCCCCATCCCCCAGTCTACTCCCCACCTGCCAGCTCTCTCAAAACCTCCCAAAGACAAAATCTCACCAAATGAAGGAAACACAAGACAAATTTAAACAGGCAAAGCCTTTTTGAACACAAGAAAAACACAGAAAGTAACAGTCCTTAGTGCTGGACTTCTGTTCTGGTTTTTTGAAGAGTAATGTTCCTACATGACTGCAGCAATGTTTGTTTTTCATAATTTGATTTGGTAGTAGCAGCATTTGGCCGTTCGCATTTGGCAGTCTAGTAGCATAACTTTCATTCTTAAAAACAATTCATGTTGAAATAAGATTAATTCATCTTCTGTTTGACTTGAGTGGATTTTACAGACATTTGGCCAACACATTTAGCCTGGTTTCAACCTGTTTCATTAAACCATCTTATAACAACTCTGTTATAAACAAGCAAGACATTTATTTTCATGACATTCTTTGCACAAATTCACTTATTCTGTTAATTTCGGCAGGCTGTGTTTGTGTATATATCAAGAATAAATGTTTCTGAATAAAATTATTTAGAAACACTGCTATTCTTACAGGAGTGTGTGATGTCATAATGTCTATATTCTTACAGGAATGTGTGATGTCATAATGTCCTACATTTTACTGGGGTGTGTGATGTCATAATGTCCTATATTTTTACTGGGGTGTGTGATGTCATAATGTCCTATATTTTTACTGGGGTGTGTGATGTCCTATATTCAAACTTTAATGTATTATGTCATAATGTGCTACAGCCGCCTGCCATGTAAGCTACTATCTGGATTTATTTATGAGGAAAATAATTATCTGCATAATTGGACTAATTATAATGCAGAAGTTTTTCTAAACTGATGCTGGCAGTTTGACTTGTCTGTGCCCTTGCAGGAGGCATATTCAGCTGGGGAACGCAGCTCAAACTTGCACACAATCCAAGCAGATGTCGTGGGGAGAAATGTGCGTAGCGTTATTTAAGCTGGCGCTGTGCCCGCCTGTCCTGGGAGGGTGTGGGGCTAACTGCGGGCTGGAGCACAGGGGTCATGTGCTTTTAGTTAAGGACAGTGCACAGCTGGTGTGAATTTAGTTTGGTTGGCTGAATGACTCAATAGTGTCTGGATGAACTGTTTCTGTTCTCCTCACTAAATTCTGAAGGCAATTAAATACTTTACTATAGGCATCAATAAAAAGCAGCATTATATGAAATAGAAAGTGTCTTTGGTGTGGAATAAATGCAACTGGATCATTTAAATTTGGGCAGGCTTGCAGAGGCCCTGCTGTGCCCCGGTGTCTGAGTGATAAAACGCTGCTCTCCTGTGGGCTGCCAGTCTGTGGGCTGCTCTCCTATGGGCTGCCAGTCTGTGGGCTGCTCTCCTGTGGGCTGCCAGTCTGTGGGCTGCTCTCCTATGGGCTGCCAGTCTGTGGGCTGCTCTCCTGCGGGCTGCCAGTCTGTGGGCTGCCAGTCTGTGGGCTGCCAGTCTGTGGGCTGCTCTCCTGTGGGCTGCCAGTCTGTGGGCTGCTCTCCTGCGGGCTGCCAGTCTGTGGGCTGCTCTCCTGCGGGCTGCCAGTCTGTGGGCTGCCAGTCTGTCGCTCAGCATTGCAAGAACACTTATTTGCTCATCATTAACAGTGTGTGTTGTGATGCAGTGCTGTGCAGTGTTCTGATGCAGTGTTGTGCCGTAGTGTTATGATAGAGCTTTGTGCAGTGTTGTGCAGTGTTGAGATGCAGTGTTGCACTGTGGTGTTGTGCTGCAGTGTTGTGCAGTGTTGTGCTGCAGTGTTGAGATGCAGTGTTGTGCTGCAGTGTTACACTGTGGTGTTGTGCTGCAGTGCTGTGCAGTGTTGTGCTGCAGTGTTGTGCTGTAGCGTTGTGATGCAGTGTTGTGATGCAATGTTGTGCAGTGTTGTGTTACAGCCTTGTGATTGGCTGCATACTGACTGTATACTGTAAATTAGGGTGTTTACTCTTGGCTTGGGTAAGTATCTGCATCACTTCATCTATTAAAATGTTATTTATGCATAAATATTTATGTGCAGGCCTACAAGCACAATACATAATTTAACATGTACATGTTTATCAGCCAGGCAGATTACTGGTCCTTCTGCTGTGTGGGTCCGGGCTGCTCTAAGGCCATTAAGCTGTGAGCAGTGTAACAGTTAGCCACAGCTAATCATCTGCTTGATTAGATTTTTTCTTTGGGCTTATCCAAAACATTTTTTTTATCCCGTGTCTTTTTTTTTGAAAGAGGAAACCATTCAGCTGCTTTTCCGGTGGCTCCTCTGTAACTAGCAGTGCAGCGTTGGGAAAGATTCCTCTTGGTATAGTGTCACAGAAAATCATTTCCCAGCTTGTTTTTGATTTTCCTGATGTTCTCTGCCTTGGTACTTTATCATATGTGTACACTTTAGTTTTTTCCCTTCCCTGGTTAATTTCTCTGCTGTCATCGCCATTGTGTGAGTCGGATCAGCTCATCTCCGTAACCTGATAAAACCTGGCATGTTTCTCCTGACAGAACGCAGATTTAATAAAGGCTTTTAATGTAGAACACTAAACTGCTTTGATTTGGTTTAATTGGCTCCCTCCGTTTTCTTCATGGAATAATAGGCCTTCTGTCCTCAGAACAGCGCTTTTTAGGCCTAACACACAAGCTGAGGTACGGCCTTGCTGAACCACGTGAATGGACAGATTTGCAGATGTGACCTCCATCTTACTGTTCCTATGCCCTCTGTCCCTATGGAGAGAGTCAGAATACCAAATAACAAGGTTAGAACTGAATAACTGGCTGCACCACCGTTAGCAGCACTAACTGCAGCCGAAGGCTTCCTGTAATTTGGTATCAGTCTTTCACATCGCTGCGGAGAGATTTTAGCACACTCCTTTTTGCGAAACTGCTTTAATTCAGACAAATTGGTCGGGTGTGCTTGTGATAGAAGGTGTGTGTGTGTTTATGGGTGTGCTTGTGGAAGGTGTGTGTGTGTGTGTTAATGGGTGTGCTTGTGAGAGAATGTGTGTGTGTGTGTGTGTGTGTTTATGGGTGTGCTTATAAGAGGAGGAGTGTGTGTGTTTATGGGTATGTTTGTAAGAGCAGGTCTGTGTGTGTTTATGGGTGTGCTTTTGAGAGAAGGTGTATGCGTGTGTGCATCAGTGTGTGTGTGTGTATGTGTGTGAAAGAGAGAGAAGGTGTGTGTGTGTGTGTGTTTATGGGTGTGCTTATGAGAGAAGGTGTGTGTGTGCGTATGTGTGTGTGTGTGTGAGAGAGAGAAGGTGTGTGTGTGTTTATGGGTGTGCTTATGAGAGAAGGTGTGTGTGTGTGTGTTTATGGGTGTGCTTTTGAGAGAAGGTGTATGCATGTGTGCATCAGTGTGTGTGTGTGTCTGTGTGCGTGCGTGTGTGTGAAAGAGAGATTAGGTGTGTGTGTGTGTGTTTATTTGCGTGCGTTTGAAGGATAGCTGCTGGCTCTTGGGCACAAGGACAGGTTCTGATGTGTTCTGCATTTCCTTTATGTGCAGCTGCTGAATGGGTGAATTACAGAAACCCAACCTTGGGAGCGCGGTCTGTCAGGTCTGAGGGCTCAAACGCGCTGTGTAAAGCGCTGTATAACACACAGGGCCTTGAATGTGGAATTGGTCGCCGGGGAGACTATAAATTGGGGCTGAGCAGCTGTTCTGTTCGTGAGAGCTGAGCTGCTTCTCTCACATGAAGCACCAAACATTTATTTTTCTGATAAGGCCCTCAAGGCTGGGCCCTCTCTAGTATTTCTGAAGATATGTAGTATTCACCTCAGATATGTGCTGCTGAATTCCTTCTTGGGAAAGCTGAGGTAAATATTCCAGCTCATCCCAGGGTATTCCAGTTTATCCCAGGGGGGAACTGACAGTACAGAAACAGCCATTATCTGCATAATGCTTCCTCTGGGTTTTTCCGCCCCTCTCTGGCTGCTGATCCCTCTTCCCCAGAGCAGCCTTGGTCTGTCCGTGAGGCTGCTCTCTGAAGCGCTGTGACCTGGGGGACCAGCAGGATGGGAGACTCTAACCCTAATCAACCAGCACAATGTGCACATTTCACTCAAACCTCATACCCAAAGAGAGATCAGCACCTCGTACCCACAGTGAGATCATCATCTCGTACCCAAATGGAGATCAGAATCTTGTACCCACAGAGAGATTAGTACCCCATACCCAAAGGGAGATCAGCACCTCGTACCTACAGCAAGATCAGCACCCAGTACCCACAGCGAGATCAGCACCCCATACCCAAAGGGAGATCAGCACCCTGTACCCACAGTGAGATCAGCACCTCGTACCCAAAGGGAGATCAGCACCCTGTACCTACAGAAAGATCAGCACCTCGTAACCAAAGGGAGATCAGCGCCTCGTTCCCACGGCAAGATCAGCACCTCATACCCAAAGGGAGATCAGCACCTCGTACCCAAAGGGAGATCAGCACCTCGTACCCAAAGGGAGATCAGCACCTCGTACCCAAAGAGAGATCATCACCTCGTACCCAAAGAGAGATCATCACCTCATATCCAAAGAGAGATAATCACCTCGTACCCAAAGGGAGATCAGCACCTCATACCCAAAGAGAGATCATCACCTCGTACCCAAAGAGAGATCATCACCTCATATCCAAAGAGAGATCAGCACCTCATACCCAAAGAGAGATCAGCACCTCATACCCAAAGAGAGATCATCACCTCATACCCAAAGAGAGATCAGCACCTCATACCCAAAGAGAGATCATCACCTCGTACCCAAAGAGAGATCAGCACCTCGTACCCAAAGGGAGATCATCACCTCATACTCAAAGAGAGATCAGCACCTCGTACCCAAAGAGAGATCATCACCTTGAACCCAAAGGGAGATCAGCACCTCGTACCCAAAGAGAGATCAGCAGTGTCTCCATGCTGTGAATTTGCTCCCCCACTAAGGTAATTGGTCACCATTGGCAATGCATATAGTTTTATTATCTTGCACATCTTGTAACTTAATTATTCCCATTTATACAGGTACTTTTGTTCTGCCTACCCCAATCAAGGCAGGATTTAAATTCTTCCTTAAACACTTTTATATACATTTGCATAACCTTTAGACACCTTTATACAACATGAAGTTAAAGGTAACTCCATTCTTACATGGCCATTTTCTTTCCTGAACCATCTGACGCACGTACAGTATATTCATGAAATTAGTCCCGTTGCTTAAATTAATCTCACTGCTGTATTTAAGATATCATTCTGTCTCTTTCTTCTGTACTGCAGTTCACATTAGTGTGGGAAAAATTACATTTAAACCAGCAGCATTTGTTAAAAAGGAGATTGTGAAAAATGTTTCCATTCTTTTACTCAGAATTTGTCATATTTAGATCATCATCATCCTGCTCTTTCAAACATCATTTGCAGATGTGCCTCGTTAATGGAGGACAATTTGTCTGAATTATCCCGAGCCATTGTGTATTTCTGCTGAAAGTGACTGATCATGCATAATGTGTAGTTTAAATGCAATAGCTCATCCTGTGTGTCACACAGGTCAGAACATCAGCATGTTTGGGATTAATCTCTGGGCAAGAAGTAATTACTCTTGGAAGCTCTTCAACCACATATTTTAATTACAGGCCAAAATCCTAATCATTATAGCCTAACTAGACCTTTTTTTTTTTTTACTGAAATATCCGATAGATCACATGCGTTTATTAACTATTTGTCTTTTTGCATATTAACCACAAGCTGTTGCAAAGGATGCGATTTATGTAGCAATTTGAAGACAGTGAATACAGTGAAAGATGATAAGCTCACACTCGTGGTATCATTAGTGTAAATATCCCAATTTCTGATATGACTAATTAATTAAGGGCTCGCAGGGCACTGGCCTGATCATGTGCCTCTCCCCCCTGTGCCAATGTGCAGTAACACAGCTGAGTGTTCAGTCAGACGCCTGTGCCAGTGTGCAGTAACACAGCTGAGTGTTCAGTCTGACCCCCTGTGCCAGTGTGCAGTAACACAGCTGCGTGTTCAGTCAGACGCCTGTGCCAGTGTGCAGTAACACAGCTGAGTGTTCAGTCAGACGCCTGTGCCAGTGTGCAGTAACACAGCTGAGTGTTCAGTCTGACCCCCTGTGCCAGTGTGCAGTAACACAGCTGAGTGTTCAGTCTGACCCCCTGTGCCAATGTGCAGTAACACAGCTGAGTGTTCAGTCTGACCCCCTGTGCCAGTGTGCAGTAACACAGCTGAGTGTTCAGTCAGACGCCTGTGCCAGTGTGCAGTAACACAGCTGCGTGTTCAGTCAGACGCCCTGTGCCAGTGTGCAGTAACACAGCTGAGTGTTCAGTCTGACCCCCTGTGCCAGTGTGCAGTAACACAGCTGAGTGTTCAGTCTGACCCCCTGTGCCAGTGTGCAGTAACACAGCTGCGTGTTCAGTCAGACGCCCTGTGCCAGTGTGCAGTAACACAGCTGAGTGTTCAGTCAGACGCCTGTGCCAGTGTGCAGTAACACAGCTGAGTGTTCAGTCTGACCCCCTGTGCCAGTGTGCAGTAACACAGCTGAGTGTTCAGTCTGACCCCCTGTGCCAGTGTGCAGTAACACAGCTGAGTGTTCAGTCAGACGCCTGTGCCAGTGTGCAGTAACACAGCTGAGTGTTCAGTCAGACGCCTGTGCCAGTGTGCAGTAACACAGCTGAGTGTTCAGTCTGACCCCCTGTGCCAGTGTGCAGTAACACAGCTGAGTGTTCAGTCAGACCCCCTGTGTTGGAGAGAACATGCGTATTTCTAAAGGCCATTGTTCTATTTTTCTTTTATTGGATTATTGGGGTAATATCATGGCATGTCAATAACTAAAAGTTAGGTTTTGTTAGACTGTGGGTTGTGGTGAGTGTCCAGGCTGATGTAGAAAGCCACTCCTGTTCTGTGTTAAACCTGTGAAATATGCAAATATGCAAATATCATAACAGTAATACTGTAGTACTAACATACTAATATACTACAGTACTATATAAAGTTATATAGTTACTGGTAATTGCAATAATGGTATTCATGTTGATATAATGATTTAATGTTAATTTAACAATGTGGCATGACAGTTAGCACTGTTGCCTTGCAAGGAGGTTGCAGGTACGAGTCCTGGCCAGCCAGGTCATCTCTGCATGCATGTTTTCCCTGTTTTTGTGTGGGTTTTCCTCTGGGTACTGCAGTTTCCTCCCACACTGAAAGACATGCATGTCAGGTCAGGTACACGCCTGCCATTGCCCTTGACCAAGGCACTGGCCTCAGAAATAGAGTTGGTCCCTGGGTGCTGCACTGTGGCTGCCCACTGCTTGATGGGTCAAATGCAGAGGACAAATTACCCCACCAGGGTTCAATAAAGTATAACTTATCTTCCATCTTTATTTTTGACACATTGTTGTATTTAGCTTCACAGGTTTTACAGTGAATTAGCAGATATACTGTACAGTAACACACTGATATCTTTAGATTATTTCATTTTTCAGAGCATGTCCTTTTTCATATGCATTTGACCTTGTCAAATATTAATTTTCAATGAGTGAAAATTCAGTAACAATGAAAAGATAGAATGTGAAGCCATGAATGAAGATATTCATGTGATTTGGGATTCAACGAAGAAAAGTGTTCCAGGCACATTATCATTCAAGCTGAAAATAATCAAACAGTATTTCTGGAAATTACAAGACCACCAAAAATTTTCAGAGCCACAAGAGGGGCACACAAAGGATACTGCGGTCAAGTGTTAGAGTCTCTATTAAAAACAATAACTTTCTGCTCTTCACAGAACTTCAGCCGTCAGGCTCAGCCGAGCAGGAACACTGAAGAAAAAACAATCGTGTGTGACGACAGTGTTATTTTCATTCTTTTTCTGGGATTAATCTGGCCGAGGCTGGCCTTTTCAGATGGAGTCAGCGTAACAAGAAATAGATTGAATAGGGCACCCAAGGCACGCTCAAAACTGTTATTCTTTAAGAACTGACGCACACGCAATTATTATTCATAGAAAGAGGTATTACATGTTTCCAGCGTGAATCCCTCATTAGCTCACACACTCCTACGGCTGAGGAGAGCGTGCCATGCCACGATTCACTGCTTTCAAAGGGAAGTGTAGCATCCGGCTCTGCTGCGGAGGTGGTTTCCACACCTCCCATTCTGAGATAATGGATGACTGGTGAAACTACCGCAACAAAGAACAGGGGGTTCTATGCTAAGCTCTATGCGGATTAAAGACTGCATTTTAAAAATGTCACAAACTATTTTTTACAGATCCTAGTATGATAAATATTTACAAAGAAGATATAGTAAAATATGCCCTTCTCCTTCTCCAGCTTGTAGCGCCCTGTGAGAAGTCTCTTCGCTCTGGCTTTTAGCATCGCTTATCACATCACGCTTTAAAATGGAGGCGATTTGGCGGAATTTTGCAGGCACATCCATATCTGCAGAAACAGACTGGGCTTCCATTAGCCAGGAACTGTGTTATTATTATTATTATTATTATTATTATTATTATTATTATTATTAATAATAATAATAATAATTACATTTATATAGCACTTTTCCAAATGCTCAAAGTGCTTTACAGTGAAGGGGAACTCACCTCACCCACCACCAATGTGTAGCACCCACCTGGGTGATGCACGGCAGCCAATTTGCGCCAGAACGCTCACCACACATTAGCGAAGGTGGAGAGGGAGAGAACATTTATTTAGCCAATTAAGTCTGGGGATGATTTTTAATGGCAAGTTTTTTGCGAGAGCCAGATCTGGGATTTGGCCAGGACACCGGGAACCCCCTACTCTTAGCGATGAGTGTCATGGGATCTTTAATGACCACAGAGAGTCAGGACCTTGGTTTAACATCTCATCTGAAAGACGGCATCTCCTACAGCACAGTGTTCCTGTCACTGCACTGGGGCATTGGGGTTTATTTGTACCAGAGGGAAGATTGCCCCCTGCTGGCCCACCCAACACCACTTCCAGCAGCAACTCAGTATTCCCTGGTGGTCTCCCATCCAAGTACTAACCAAGCCCACACCTGCTTAGCTTCAGCCATTTGGCAGGAGCAGAGTGCATGGAGGTATGGCTGCTGGCTGGCTGAGTGGCACACATGGAGGTAGCCTTGACTATTATCACCCACACCCATTATCACCCACACCCATTATCACAGAGACCCATTATCACCCACACCCATTATCACAGAGACCCATTATCACCCACACCCATTATCACCCACACTCATTATCACACTCACTCAATATCACAGAGATCCATTATCACACACACTCATTGTCACACACATCCATCATCACACTCACACACAAAAGCACACATCATTACACACACACATTATCACACACGCACATCATCTGACACACCCATCTATTCACACAAACACACACACATCATCATCACACACACACACACACACACACACACACACTCATCTCCCACACCCATCACACACACACACACATATTTATCATCATATACATCACACACAAACCCAGCATCACACGCACCCACCATCAGTGGAGTTCCCCTCAGCCACTCTGTGGTACTCTCACTGGCTCATGACTTCTGCCTTGCATGAACACAGGATGCTGGGAGATCATCCCAATTACACAGTTGCCATGACAACATCAGCATCCCTTCATGCTGATGGGAGCATGAGAGCCCTACATGGAGGCTTGTCCCTAAAACCGGGTCCTTGGGGTGGGGGGTGGTTCCCAGGGAAACCCCAGTTGAGATCATCACAGCGGCTACAGTCAAGCCTTTTTTATGTTTTTTATTGGTTTTTTAAATGTTTTCTGAAGGTGAAGTGCTGACTTCTAAAAAGAACATGCTTGTAGAAACGCAGCTGTGCTTGAATGCACTATGTCTGCCAGATCTCTCAGTCTGGAGTCACAGAGTGAGGGACTGAGAGAGAATGAGCAGCTGTGTTTGTGTGAAGGCTGACGGCAGGCTGGAGCCCAGACTGTAGCACTATGTTGCAATTTTTTTATACATTAAATCATTCCAGCCAAGAGAGTACTGGCACTAGTAATCGAACTGAAACATCTTTGGCAAAAGTGTGAGGGCATTTAAGGGAAGCAGAGAGAGAGAACACTCTTTCCCACACTGTTTGCACACTGTCTGCACTCAAAGCCCTGCACACTGTCTGCACACTGTCTGCACTCAAATCCCTGCACACTGTCTGCACTCAAAGCCCTGCACACTGTCTGCACACTGTCTGCACTCAAAGCCCTGGACACTGTCTACACTCAAAGCCTTGCACACTGTCTGCACTCAAAGCCCTGCACACTGTCTGCACTCAAAGCCCTGGACACTGTCTACACTCAAAGCCCTGCACACTGTCTGTACTCAAAGCCCTGCACACTGTCTGCACTCAAAGCCCTGCACACTGCCTGCACACTGTCTGCACTCAAAGCCCTGCACACTGTCTACACTCAAAGCCCTGCACACTGTCTACACTCAAAGCCCTGCACACTGTCTGTACACCAGAGCTCACAATGCCCTGCACACCCTCCCTGCCATCTCCTGACAGGCTGTTTTTACCTCTTATTCGGTTGAGCAGTAAAACACATTGTGTGCACAATTTCTGTAATTATGTTTTTGATGAAAGCATCCTAAGTGCTATTATAAATATGTCCCAATTGCCAGAAGACATGTTGAATATTAGAGAAGGCGGGTGTGACCCAGACATCACCCACAGAAAGGGGAGAGCTCTCAGCCCATCATAAAATCTCTGCAGCTTTAGACCACAGACCTCCACTGCTCAGCACACTCCCGAGCTCTGAATCAGCCCAGTGGAAAGATCACGTGAGCTATATGCCCATTTCCCCTCCCAGCTTCATTTATATTGAGGCTAATTGGTCCCGTTTTATGGGCCTGAGTAACAATAAGTGGTCTCAGAGGATGTCCATTTTCTGATGAAATGGTCTAATATGACTGGGGAATGAAGGTGCTGGTGCCATCTGGACCTGCGTGTGCCTCGTGCCAAGCCTCCAGCCCCGAAATAGAAGTGCCAGTCAGAAACGGCCCAGGCAGCAGGGTAGACAGGCACACATATCCGAGAGGACAGGGCGTGTTCATTAAACATATCTGAGAGGACAGGGCGTGTTCATCAAACATATCAGAGAGGACAGGGCGTGTTCATTAAACATATCTGAGAGGACGGGGCATGTTCATTAAACATATCAGAGAGGACGAGGCATGTTCATTAACAAGCTCCCAATTATATTACCTGCTTTAAATAGAACTGCAGAGGCTGCTACTGAACACCTGGAAGCAAATCACATCCATCTGCAACGGACCAATCGGAGCGTGCAGCCTTGATTGGTCTGATTTCTCATTTCAGTTTTTTCTCTGGAAAATGATCACATAAGAAACAGTGTGTTAGGGTAGTCTTCACAGTGTGGGGCTTTATGCATTCTATCCACATATATTAAACAAAATTGGACATTGTGTTTATGATACATAGACCTGTCAATGAAAATATAATTTAGCAAGTCAGTATTCTAACTGTAAAATGGTTACCACTAAATTGAAGTATCACAGGTAAATGGCATCACCCTTCTGATGTTTGTGAGGACAAATGTTGCCATGTTTTCTACTTGGTACAGTACACGTTACAAACACGCCACTAACATGTAGAATGTTCCAGTGTTAAAATAAAATTATATGTAGAGAACAGTCCTTTAAAATCAAACAAAAAAATTAAAAAGGTTTTCCATTATCATATCAGGTTCATAAATATTTCCTAGATTTCACCAGGCAATAGATACAGTTTAGTAAATTGTTTCAAGATATTTGTTCATATTTGATATATTTGAAAAAATTTAGTTTGATACGTTTGTTTGTTCTTACTCATTAATTAGTAAAGTAAACATATTTATTTAGCAGGTAATTCCTGCTTTAAAGGTGCTTTAGCAGAGTTAGCTCAGCTCTAAATCCATCTGGTTTCGTAGCTTTAGAGGATGTCATTTTAATGCGAGGCAGTCAGCCGTTACCCACGGGCCTCCAGTTCACAGCGCTGTGAGTTTCTGTGAGCTGCGAGCCAAACTGTTCTCCATGCCCCCGTCTGTTCGCCATGGCGACGCTTCATTCAGGACAGATAAGGTGCAGTTTCCCAGCATTCTGTAGGGTTTACTTGTTCTCCTCTGAAGTTCATTCTGATAGAATGAGTTGTTTGGGAATGGAGTCAGGTCTGGGTGTTGGGGGTGTAGATAATGCTGCCTCAGTTGGAGAACTATCACTCAGAATCCTAGTTATTTTTGGCAAGCACATTCATACTATTTGCTTTATGAGATCCCCTGATAAACACTGACCTGAAACTTCCTGTTTTACTACATCCCTTCCTGTCTTATTACATCACTTCCCATCTTACTACATCACTTACTGTCTTACTACGTCACTTACAGTCCATGATGGTATACTGATTTCTTAGTAATTTACTTTGACTACTTTTTTTGATGTTCTAGAGTTAAACTGTATTTCTGTTGGTAATTACTAAAAATATCGACAATTTGTATATTCAAGAAGTTGTGGTTCTTTACAACCCACTACATGAACCGGCACAAACATGTTATGAGCTAGAACTGTGTTGATGGACATTAAATGTATAAAAGAACAAAAATTGAAGTTGCAGTTAAAGGTAGACATGTATTTTCAGTGAGAGATTGAGGTCTTTCCTTCATGCAGTTTTTATATTTGACATTGGTTAAAAATTTCACACTTAATTAAAATTGAATTTAGCTTGAAATTAGCTTGAAATTAGTCATCAAAACAGCTTAATGTGGTAAATTTCATGCACAATATAATTTGTCTTTTAAACTTTATATCTTGTGATTTAAAATTATGATTTTATTTCAAATGAAAATAATTTTGTTTTTATATCATGATCTAAAACTATGTGATTTAAATTCTAATGAAAATTATTACTTTTTATTTCATACACAAAATGAGTTTTCAAGCAGTAAAGTAAAACGAAAAAATAGTGTTAGAAGTTAAATATTAATTCGACACTTGTTTTGTAAATGAAAGAGAAGTAGAATTTTAGTTCAGTAAAACAGATGGTGGTGTGGCCATAGGGAGGGGGGGGGGCTTCTGATTGGATGCTCCCTGGCCTAAATTTGGCAGGCCTAAATTACTGCTCAGTGTTCCAAGCTGGAAGAGAAATTAAAAATGGCAAGAAGGAAGGACAGCAATTGTCCTGTTCTTAAAGTTATTCCTGGACACAGTTATGTTTCTATCTGCTATTCACTGTCACACTGAAAATTGGGAGGTAATTCTGCATGTTCTTCCCGTTCTTCAGGCCATGCATGTGGCCGTTCTGTCAGCCTCATCGGCAAAGCCCATCATTTCCTGTACAAGCACCGGCAGGAAATATTCAAAATGTTTTAACTAGTGACATCACTGCTCAGTCCTTCACCTTACCTCTTGTGGTGAGAAATGTTAACATTTGAGTAGCAGGATGCTTGAAACTTGTGCATCTATTTGAGTCCCTGTCAGATCCAAATCATGGGCACAGCTGCAGATCCCCTTCCCCCAAACCCGGTTTGGTGGTGAAGAGTCTTAGTTTTACAAACTCTTCAGCTTTTAAGAGCAGCGTCTTCTCTGATCCTCCTGTCCCTCGGGGACAGGAAGTGAACCAGACCCCTCAGGGACAGGAAGTGAACCAGAGCCCTCAGGGACAGGAAGTGAACCAGAGCCCTCAGGGACAGGAAGTGAACCAGAGCCCTCAGGGACAGGAAGAGAACCAGAGCCCTCAGGGACAGGAAGTGAACCAGACCCCTCAGGGACAGGAAGTGAACCAGAGCCCTCAGGGACAGGAAGTGAACCAGAGCCCTCAGGGACAGGAAGTGAACCAGAACCCTCAGGGACAGGAAGTGAACCAGAGCCCTCAGGGACAGGAAGTGAACCAGAGCTCACACATTCCACTGCCAGATAAGGTTCCATGGGGTTCCATTGAAAGTTAAGAAGAAGAAGTGCAGTTTTTTCCTCATTCACCCTGTTAATGTGCTCTTGCTTCTAGACAGACCAGTGTTCTCCCGCCTTTATTGGTCCCACTGGGCGTTGGGGCGTTTTTTCTGGGAAGCGAGTGATGACAGGGATGACAAATGGCTTGGAGTTGTTTGCTCGTCTCATTGGCTCCTAACACTTCTTCCCAATTATTCTGAAGCCTAAGACTTAAATCCCAATCAGTTCCCAATCACTATCACAAGTAGCACTTTTCTTCCTCAGCAGTGAGCACCCGTCTCTCTCCTCTTCATCCTCCTTGTTCTTTTCATCTCCAGTATGGTCACTTCTCGTTTTTCCCCCCTTATCTCCTGCCCTAAAGAAACAGCCAAGTGGCCATTGGTGCTCAGGAGCTGTAGCCTGATTATGTTCCACTGCAGGCTGAGTTTCTCTAGCCATGGTTGTTTCTGAAATCTGCATGCTTCTTCCCTAGTGCTGAGTGCAGTCGTGCACCAGTGATGCATGTTCTGCTGTACAAGAGCTTCCAGACTGAAGCTTCGTATGTCCCATAGTGCTGTGTGTGTCTGTAGCTGTCTGTATGTGTCTGTGTGCCCCATAGTACTGTGTGTGTCTGTAGGTGTCTGTATGTCCCATTAGTCCTGTGTGTGTCTGTAGGTGTCTGTATGTCCCATTAGTCCTGTGTGTGTCTGTGTGTCCAATAGACCTGTATGTGTCTGTGTGTCCCATATTCCTGTGTGCATCTCTGTGTATCTGTAGGTGTCTGTGTGTGTCTGTGTATCCCATAGTGCTGTGTGTGTCTGTAGGTGTCTGTATGTGTCTGTGTGCCCCATAGACCTGCATGCGTCTGCAGGTAGTGGCATCAGGGCAAAGGTCGTGACACAGAGAGACAGAAACAGGGATAGCTGTTTCTGTATCCTAAGTCTGTGCTAACGTTATGCTCACTGGCCATTCTCAGCAGGGCTCAAACAGAGCCATCTCTTACAAATGAGATCACAAATGACTGCAACTAAGCGCTGAAATTCATTGAGAAAAATTAATTTTAGTTCATGCCAAAGGCATAAACTACTTCCATAACCATAAAGAAGATGCTCACCCCATAGTTTCTGAGGCTGTAACAGAAGTGCAGAACTGGAGCTGTTTTATGTTTGCAGACACAGATGTTTACTCACCCTCCTCACAGATGATTGTGCGCTTGCAGATTTGTCACTTTTAATTGCTTCTCGGGTTTATTCATCTTCGGGCTCAGTGGTAATTTTATTGATTGTAATCTATCTTTGGTGATCTCCAGCACTGTAAAGAATGGAAAGTTTATGTCGTTTTACGCAGTTAAAACAAAGCAGCAGTGCATGCTGTTGTTTTTTATTGGATCATTAAGTCAGTTGTCAAATTGGACTTAAGCTCCAGCAGTACAGATTTCAGCAAGGCGGAGGGACTTTGGCACTGTAAATATGTCTGAAGATGAGTTCTCAGGGGTGGAAGCAGTACTGACTGTGCACAACAGGCCCAACCCTTCTCGGGAAGTGATGTCATGGGAGTGCCTCCACTGGCTGCTCTGCTTTCATTGGCTGAATTCAGGCACTGAAGAAAAAAGAATGTTCTGGATCCATCCTCCTACAGCTTTCCCAACACCCTTTAGATGTCAAGTGACACTTGATATGTAAAATATAGAAGTGTTATTCGCTTTCTAATAAGGGCTATACATTCTCTCATAAGCGCTATACACTTTTCAATAAGTGCTATACACTTATTCGTAAGTGCTATACACTTCTTCATAATCTAATAATGTTTTTACTCACCATATTGTCTTCTAATGGTAAACCATTGATAGTGGATCACACTGCGTCTTCAGACATGATCATTTTCACTTCTGCAGCAAACCAGGGTTGAACATGTTGAATTGAAAATATATCCACAATGCCAGCCATACTAATATATGTGACCAGTATGTTAGAAATATACTGGTAACACTTTAAAGGAAGTACCTATGCAATAATAATGAGAGGATTTATAATAATATTTATAATATATGAATCCATCCAACCATCCATCCATTATCTATACCCGCTTAGGGTCATGGGAGGTGCTGGAGGCTACCCGAGCATGCATTGGGGGGCAGGAATACACCCTGGACAGGCCGCTAATCTATCGCAGGGCATAATATATTAATAAACATTTATAATATTCATAATATATTATTTCCTACTTACTATTGAGTAAGTGTAGCCTATTTTGTAGGTTTATTTCATACTTGAACATACTGTACATTAAAACAATGATGAGCTTGTAGTAATTGGGTAAAAAACAATATAGAATTTCAATGAATGTCAAGCTCTAACATCAATATTTATCATCATTACCTGCAGAAAATAACATGCCAGCAAAATGTAAATCTAAAAATGCCTGTACGAGCAGAAGCAGGATGTGATCCCTGTACCAGCTGAAGCAGAATGTGATCCCTATACCAGCAGAAGCAGAATGTGATCCCTATACCAGCAGAAGCAGGATGTGATCCCTGTACCAGCTGAAGCAGAATGTGATCCCTGTACGATCTGAAGCAGGGTGTGATCCCTGTACCAGCTGAAGCAGGATGTGATCCCTGTACGAGCAGAAGCAGAATGTGATCCCTGTACGAGCAGAAGCAGAATGTGATCCCTGTACCAGCAGAAGCAGAATGTGATCCCTGTACCAGCTGAAGCAGGATGTGATCCCTGTACGAGCTGAAGCAGGATGTGATCCCTGTACGAGCAGAAGCAAGATGTGATCCCTGTACCATCAGAAGCAGGATGTGATCCCTGTATCATTAGAAGCAGGATGTGATCCCTGTACCAGCTGAAGCAGGATGTGATCCCTGTACGAGCAGAAGCAAGATGTGATCCCTGTACCATCAGAAGCAGGATGTGATCCCTGTACCAGCTGAAGCAGGATGTGATCGCTGTATAAGGTGAAGCAGATGTGATCCCTGTACCAGCTGAAGCAGGATGTGATCCCTGTATAAGCTGAAGTGGATGTGATCCCTGTACCATCAAAAGCAGGATGTGATCCCTGTACCATTAGAAGCAGGATGTGATCCCTGTACGAGCAGAAGCAGAATGTGATCCCTGTACCAGCTGAAGCAGAATGTGATCCCTATACCAGCAGAAGCAGGATGTGATCCCTGTACCAGCTGAAGCAGAATGTGATCCCTGTACGAGCTGAAGCAGGATGTGATCCCTGTACGAGCTGAAGCAGGATGTGATCCCTGTACGAGCAGAAGCAAGATGTGATCCCTGTACCATCAGAAGCAGGATGTGATCCCTGTATCATTAGAAGCAGGATGTGATCCCTGTACCAGCTGAAGCAGAATGTGATCCCTGTATGAGCAGAAGCAAGATGTGATCCCTGTACCATCAGAAGCAGGATGTGATCCCTGTACCAGCTGAAGCAGGATGTGATCGCTGTATAAGCTGAAGCAGATGTGATCCCTGTACCAGCTGAAGCAGGATGTGATCTCTGTACCAGCAGAAGCAGGATGTGATCCCTGTATAAGCTGAAGTGGATGTGATCCCTGTACCATCAAAAGCAGGATGTGATCCCTGTACCATTAGAAGCAGGATGTGATCCCTGTACGAGCTGAAGCAGAATGTGATCCCTGTACCAGCTGAAGCAGGATGTGATCCCTGAAAATCACACCAGAGACACGCAGAACAACAGCAGCACCTTCTGGTGGAAAATAACTGGCTGCACAGCAGCATCCATTCAATGGCAGTCCTGTGAAATGGTGTTCATAAACACTGTCAGGTTTTGGGGTGAGTCTAAATGACAGCAGTGCACTTTCCTCCTGAGCCTTTCCATAGCCGTGCACCGAACAGCACAGGGTGTGGCCAGAGGGAAATGAACTTATCACCATAAACGTATTGTTTGCTCAGTGCTGTTATGGTGTTGTCCTCAGGGGTGCAGTATAGTATTAGCATATGGTGCTGGCGCATCAGCTTCAAATACATAGTTTAATCTCTGGAGACCGTGCAGCTGCTTGGGCACACACAGCTCAGAAATAAACAGCTTTAAGAGTTCCTATATTTGCATGACTTTATTGGCCTTTAGAATGTATTCTTATCCAGACAAATGCACGGTGCACACACACACACACACACACTCATGCACATACACACACACACACTCATGCATATACACACAGACACACACACATACACACAGACACACACATACAGGTGTGAATCTGCAGTTCGGCAAGGTGAGGTCCAGTGTCAGTGTTTCTCCCCCTTCGTGCTTTTCAGACTAATGGGAACACAGGCGCTGTTCCGGAAGTGAATGCGGAGTGCTGAAAAATTCAGAGCCTTTTAGTTTCTATCTGAAGCCCTGGTACAGAAGCCCTGCACTGATCCCCTGAAAGCTTTCCTTTCTGGGATTTCTGATTCGAGGCCATGGTGTCCCCCTATTCACCATTTCAGGAGAAACAACTCGTTTTTAAGCACGTGAGTAACAGTTTAAATAATACTGCAACACACACACACACACACACGCAGGCACGCACGTACGCACACGCACGCACGCACGCACGCACACACACACATATACACAAGCACAGACTCACAGACATGCTCACAGATATGCACACACACACGCGCACACACACACAAACAAACACACACACACACACACACACACGCACACACACACGCACGCACGCACACACACAAACACACGCACGCACGCACGCACGCACGCACACACACACACACACACGCACATACACACATATACACAAGCACATACACACAGACTCACAGGCATGCACACACACACGCACACACACACAAACAAACACACACACACGCACATACACACATATACACAAGCACATACACACAGACACACACACAGACTCACAGACATGCTCACAGACATGCACACACACACACACACACACACACACATCCCTACCGTTTCGCTCCTGAATTAGAGTGTAGGAAGTTAATCTATAAAAAGCTGTTGCAGTGATCTGGCAGGCTGGAAGTCACACTCTCCCACATAAGCTTTTGCACACAAGGGGAGCGCCCCCTGCTGGGCAGTGGGTCACAGCTGTACCGCCAGGGCGAGCTTAGCGCTACATTATTCTGGTAAATGGTAAATGGACTGCATTTATATAGCGCTTTTATCCAAAGCGCTTTACAATTGATGCCTCTCATTCACCAGAGCAGTTAGGGGTTAGGTGTCTTGCTCAGGGACATTTCGACATGCCCAGGGCGGGGATCGAACCGGCAACCCTCCGACTGCCTTCTGCTTCTGTGACCTCAGGCTGCAGCTCCAAGACACAGTCTGGTCCTCTGATCACCAAGGAAACTGTCTGAGGACTCACAGGGTGGACACATGACTGCCACGCTGGGCTTGTGCAGAGAAGAGAGGAGTGGACCACATATTAGGGCAGCAGAGGGCGGCATAACATACACATGGGGCATTAGGGCAACAGAGGGCTGTGTAACTTACACATGGGGCATTAGGGCAATAGAGGGCTGTGTAACTTACATATGGGGCATTAGGGCAGCATAGGGCACCCTGTGTAACTTACACATGGAGCATTTGGGCAGCAGAGGGCTGTGTAACTTACACATGGGGCATTAGGGCAGCATAGGGCACCCTGTGTAACTTACACATGGGGCATTAGGGCAACAGAGGGATGTGTAACTTACACATGGGGCATTAGGGCAGCAGAGGGCTGTGTAACTTACACATGGGGCATTAGGGCAGCAGAGGGCACCCTGTGTAACTTACACATGGGGCATTAGGGAAGCAGAGGGATGTGTAACTTACACATGGGGCATTAGGGCAGCAGAGGGATGTGTAACTTACACATGGGGCATTAGGGCAACAGAGGAATGTGTAACTTACACATGGGGCATTAGGGCAGCATAGGGCTGTGTAACTTACACATGGGGCATTAGGGCAACAGAGGGATGTGTAACTTACACATGGAGCATTAGGGCAGCAGAGGGCTGTGTAACTTACACATGGGGCATTAGGGCAGCAGAGGGATGTGTAACTTACACATGGGGCATTAGGGCAGCAGAGGGCTGTGTAACTTACACATGGGGCATTAGGGCAGCAGAGGGCTGTGTAACTTACACATGGGGCATTAGGGCAGCAGAGGGCACCCTGTGTAACTTACACATGGGGCATTAGGGCAGCATAGGGCACCCTGTGTAACTTACACATGGGGCATTAGGGCAACAGAGGGATGTGTAACTTACACATGGAGCATTAGGGCAGCAGAGGGCTGTGTAACTTACACATGGGGCATTAGGGCAGCAGAGGGATGTGTAACTTACACATGGGGCATTAGGGCAGCAGAGGGATGCCTGTGTAATTTACACATGGGGTATTGGTGATGTACACTGCATCCATCTTCATTCTGAATGTACATGTAGTGTAGGAATGGATAATGCACTGCAGTTTCTGCAAATACATCATAATCATGATAATTATGTTGTGCTGAAATATGCTGATTACAGGTCTTGAATGAGACGGATTGCAAAAAATCTTATCTAACAGAATCAGAAACAGAGAGTACAAAATCCTAAGAGGCAGATGATCCATGCAGGGTATTACTTTAGTTAGTCATTGATATTTATTATTTTCAAGTGAGGGTATCAAGCCAGCAGAGGGAAACAGAAAAATGTGTGCAATTCAGCAAAAATGTATCCAAGTGAAGTGAAATCTCCTGCGATCCACCTACATACAGAACACACGATGCGCCATTTTGCCTGTCATTATCACACAGTGTGAATGAAAATAACAATGGCTTACTGCTGTCCGTTTCCATGCTGAATGCACCAATCTAACTAGGAAGAGAGCAGAAGAAAATACTGGTGCGAGATTTCATGTGAATAATTCTGGCTGAAAATATTTCATGGCTACATCACAGCTTGCACTTATCTGTGTACTGTAGAAATTGCCCGTTCCGTGTTCTCACAACAATCCAGAATACTCAGAGAACTTTCCAGCTCACAATTAGTGTAACTAAAAGCGTGAAAGCGCACGTGATTGTAATTGCCTCTGAATGAACACACCCCTTTCGTCTTCAGGCAGATTGCTTTCGCTGTTGGTTTTTCTTATAGATGGTTATAGTTGCAAAGATTAAAATATAATGAGGGGTCATTGATATTTTTGGGCAATATATCCTGTGTTTGGGAGTGTTTGGGGTGTGGTTGGTGTGTTGGGGGTAGTGTTTGGGGTGTGGTTGGTGTGTTGGGGATGGGGGGGAGTGTTTGGGGGTATGGTGGGTGTGTTGGAGGTGGCGGGGGAGTGTTTGGGGTGTGGTTGGTGTGTTGGGGGTGGGGGGGAGTGTTTGGGCTGTGGTTGGTGTGTTGGGGATGGGGGGAGTGTTTGGGGGTATGGTGGGTGTGTTGGAGGTGGCAGGGGAGTGTTTGGGGTGTTTGGGGGGTGTGGTGGGGGTGGGGCGGGGAGAGTTTGTGGTCTGGGGGGTGTGTTGGGGAGTGTGGGGGGGGGCACGGAGCTCGGACTCACATGGGAGGAAGCAGCCACGCGTGGAGCTCGGAGGGACAGGGCTGGAGCGATCAACAACCAAGGAGCGAGTGACAGGGCTGGAGCGATCAACAACCAAGGAGCGAGTGACAGGGCTAGAGCGGTCTGCAACCAAGGAGCGAGTGACAGGGCTAGAGCGGTCTGCAACCAAGGAGCGAGTGACAGGGCTAGAGCGGTCTGCAACCAAGGAGCGAGGGACAGGGCTAGAGCGGTCTGCAACCAAGGAGCGAGGGACAGGGCTGGAGCGATCAACAACCAAGGAGCGAGGGACAGGGCTAGAGCGGTCTGCAACCAAGGAGCGAGTGACAGGGCTAGAGCGGTCTGCAACCAAGGAGCGAGGGACAGGGCTAGAGCGGTCTGCAACCAAGGAGCGAGTGACAGGGCTAGAGCGGTCTGCAACCAAGGAGCGAGGGACAGGGCTAGAGCGGTCTGCAACCAAGGAGCGAGGGACAGGGCTGGAGCGATCAACAACCAAGGAGCGAGGGACAGGGCTAGAGCGGTCTGCAACCAAGGAGCGAGTGACAGGGCTAGAGCGATCCAAAGGAATCAGGGCAGGGGAGGGGCAGGAGCCCCAGGGGGGAAAAAAAAGGGAAAAAAAGCACTATAAAGATTGTCAACACGCTGAGTAAATGTACCGGAGCCCCAACTTGATTCCAATTTATGCTCTGACACTGCAGGGCTAAATCTGATCATACAATCATGGACTGAGCTAAACGACCAAGTATGTCAGCTTCGTTCAGGCCAGCGTGTGTCACCACTGTAACAGCCTGCTCGACACCTTGAATGTGTGTAAACAGCCCATTAACAAGTGCTCCTTAGATTTGATAAGGAAGCATCTGGTCCTGCTGGCTTGAGTGGCATTACCGCAAGTATGTCCCGGCCTACTCAGAGTCCAGACAACCGCATCTGGCTTCATAAACTCCACGATTAAACTTGACCATTTAACAGGATATAGGACTACAGGAATGGCTAACTGTAGGATTGATTAAGAGGTAAGTTATAAGCATAGACTTAAAGACAGAGAGTGTGTCTGAAGCCCACACACACGTAAGGAGATCGTTCCATAAGACAGGAGCTCTATGAGAGAAGGCTCCACCGCCCATTTTAATTTTAGATATACATGGAATTCTCATATAACCAGCATCTTGTGAACAAAGTAATCTTGGAGGAGAGTAAGGAATAAGTAACTCACTAAAATATTCTGGACCCAGACCGTTTAAAGTTTTACAGGTTAACACCAGAATCTTACAGTCAATTCTTAATTTGACGAGCAGCCAGTGAAGAAATTTGAGCCCTGGACTGATGTTCCCATTTCTTAATTCTAACATGAAAACACATTTTTTCAAGGCTGAGTTGGAGCTAAATTCATTTTTATTTATTTGCTGAGCCTGATGATAGACTACATTTGATTTAAAAGCAAGCTAGTTCAACTTGTGGAACAGATAAAGAGTTAAATGTGTTTCTTTCAGACAGAAGATAGCATTGACAGGTTTTTTCCAGTACACACACATGCAGACACACAATGAGTGTGGAGGTCTCGCCAGATTAAATGCACCAGTGAGGAGCTTGTTCTTCTATTTGTGTCTGACTCACAGTCTCTGTAATGCAAGCCATCGATTCCCAGCTTTGTCTTGCCTGAGTACATGCCATGTTGATATAAATAGGAATAATTGAAAATCAATATGAAATATTGTTTTTCACATATTTAGTAGGGCATGGCAGATAGAAGAAATGTCTCTTCAGATACAATCAGCAATACAATTATCGAAATGATCATATTCAGATCTTAACCAGAACCAATTTGGCAGATTCATCCACGAATGAGAGATTGGGGCTTCGCTGTAGAAACAGGAGAAATTCCTCAAGCTAATAGAAATTACATACAGAAACTACAAGCTACTTCCTGTACTGAAAGGTTAACTATGGTTCACACTGGCTTCATGCAATATAGTGCTGTGAAAAAGTATTTGCCCCTTTCCTGATTTCCCATATTATTGCACATTTGACATGTTGAGTGGTTTCAGATCTGTAGACAAAATATAATAACAATTATATTAGACAAAGGGAAACTGAGTAAACAAAAAACAGAGATTTAAAAATAATGATTTCATTAATTTAATGAAAAAAGTTATTAAACACCTGTACCACCCATGTGAGAAATTAATTGCCCTCTCATTTACTCAATCAACCAATTAACATTATTTAATTTATAATTAAATGAGGTGATTGACACAGCTTGATTGCTGCCAGCCTTGTTGAATTTAAGTCTCACTCATATTGAACCTTACCATGAGTGTTTTGTGTTTACTCAGTTTCCCTTTGTCTAATATTTTATTTTGTATAAAGATTTGAAAGCGTTCAGTGTGACATGCAATAATAGAGGAAATCAGGAAGGGGACACAAGGCACTGTACATTACAAAACTTCTAAATTTGATGAATGCTTTTCTTAACCCATAGCCTGTCTGGAGTATGGATGTATCTCTAGATTTATGAAAACGGGATATTAGTAATGGCAGCTCATCTCAAGCTATGAGGCAGTATGATCCAAAACACATGAATGTTTCTGTTGAGCTCTGACACTGTACATGTGGTATTATAATAATAATAATAATAATAATAATAATAATAATAATAGTACACAAGTGCTTTTCACAAAATAAAAAGCATTTAAGAATGGCAAGAGATACAAAAATAACAAACAGTTATTACATTGGACAAGGCATGAAAAAGCAATAGAATGAAATAATAAACCCAGAAACCATTTTAAGATCGTAATGAGAAAGTGTGAAAGAGAGACCCATAAAAGTGCAGAAAAGGGTAAAATGTGGTAAAAGCAGTTCTGCAAAGCTGTGTGTTTTAAGGGGAAGTGGAGCAGCGATCTGATTGGCTGTTCCCAGGACAGGGAGGGCATGGTGGTCAGAATTAGGCCCCAGGCTGACCGTTTCTGCTCTGGCATCTGGAGGAAAACGGGCCCAAGAGGGCCCTGACGTGGAAAGGGATTCACGGAGCTGCCCTTTCCAAAAAGCCTCATTTGCATCTGTGACACACAAAGTAAGAAACCTAACCCAACTCCCAGCCCAGCCAGGAACCACAAACAGAGCCCAGCACTGCAGCCTGGGACACAGGCAAGCAAACAGTCCGGCCCTGCATTTCTCTCATACTGGGAAAATCATCTCTTACAAATTTATTCACTGTTGCATCTCAACCATGCAAGTAATCTCCACATTATTAGACTTTTTAAATGATCAATTAAAATGTGCTGTTATGAAGCATAAAAA
The DNA here is from genome assembly GCF_013347855.1 of Anguilla anguilla. NCBI lineage: Eukaryota > Metazoa > Chordata > Actinopteri > Anguilliformes > Anguillidae > Anguilla > Anguilla anguilla. The sequence continues at coordinate 313,515 of NC_049209.1, read as the reverse complement.
TACTGCCATAAATGAACAATGGGGCCTTCTTTACTGGGGAAACGATCCCACACAGTGACCACAGAGCAAAGAGCCTTGATAAGGGAATGAGTTCAGCCCCGTGGAGACAGAAAGTACATAAACCTTGATTTAAAATGTAAAAAACTAAATTACATGATTAAAACACTTAATTAGTAATACATTTCAATGCGCAAGTGTTATAAGGCAGTACTGCGCTGCAGTAAAGAGCTCCAGAAGCGGATTGTGTTGCGGCGGTTATGTTCAGAGCTTGGAATTGCAATCACATTTTACTATTGGCAACAAGTCTTTATCCCCTGTGGGGCTGCTGCACAGGGCCATAACTGCCACATCAATCTGCTTTTATTTTCATGCATGATATGATTTATGACGTCACAGCATTTATTGAATGGAAATAAGTAATAAAAAGGGCTAATGGTGACGGGTGGCAATTGCCCACCGAAAGCAACGAATGGCTTAGATCTTAACATGAAATGAGAACTTTTCTTTAATAGAACGATAAATCCTTTGTGAAATCAAAGACATAAACACTTGGAGCTGATAGGATTGAAATCGTAAGATGAAGGTCTTTGCTTTGCTGGGTTAAAGAAAAGTCTTTCAGCACTACTTACCGCCTAACCCTAACCCTCTCAATCTAAACCTAACCCAAACCCTTACAGCCTAACCCTAACCCTAACCCTTTCAATCTAATTCTAACCATTTCAGCCTAAACCTAACCCTAACCCTTACAGCCTAACCCTAACCCTTTCAATCTAACCATTTCCCAAACCCTTTCAGCCTAAACCTAACCCTTACAGCCTAACCATAACCCTAACCCTTTCAATCTAAACCTAACCCAAATCCTTTCAGCCAAACCCTAACCCTTTTGAGACCAGACTCCTGAGCTGAAATGTGGCTGCTGTACACAGCAGAAGACCTGCAGGAGGCCAGATGCCCATCAGGCAAAAAGTCCTGGGGGCCTAGAATGGGGGGAAGGGGCGGAGTTAGTTTGATCTGCGTTCGGGGTACGAGGTATTTGAATTGATATAACATTTTTAGAATGCATTATTGTTCTGTGTTTAAAACAAAAAGCAGACTTCTTTGATTTGCATATCAACACCATTGTGTTTGGAAAGAAAAGACAAAACATCTACAGTTAGTTGCATTTGACTAATCTTTTATCAAATTAGGAAATGGCCTGACTTTGTATGTCAAAATAAACCTAAAATAAGTATTATGTCAAATGATCTATGAAAAATATTTACAGCCATTTTACTGTACCTGGTCATAAAAAGCAATCTTGTAGTGCCCTCTGGTGGAGAACAAGTATTCAATTTGACACTAAACACGGGTCAATTCATCTGAAATACCATCCATCCATCCATTATCTATACTCACTTTTTCCTGGGCAGGGTCCATCCATTATCTATACTCACTTATCCTGGGCAGGGTCCATCCATTATCTATACTTACTTATCCTGGGCAGGGTCCATCCATTATCTATACTCACTTATCCCGGGCAGGGTTGTGGGGGGTGCTGGAGCCCATCCCATTGTGCATTGGGCGAGAGGCAGGAATACACCCTGGACAGGCTGCCAATTTATATCTGAAATACAAATACCAAACCATACCAATACCATTATGTGCACAAAACCCAGAAATCACAAACCAATATCATATTAAATCTCACTGAAAAATTACAGAAGTAATACCTAGTAATTTGTACATGCATAGAAAAAAATGTGAAAAGGAAAATAGGTTGAGAACTCCTTTCTTGCATTAAAACTGAGTGACTCCCTCTGGAATTGGGCAAAACAGGCAGCCTTTGAAGGACCTGTATTTCAATGGAGGGAAATGATCAGAAGATTCATCCATTACACATACAAACCCTAACCCCAACCCCAACCCCAACCCCAACCCTAACCCTAACCCTTACCCTAACCCTGGCCTCCCACTGGCAGGTTCAGCCTGTTCAGCCTGTTCAGCCGGTTCAGCCGGTTCAGCCCCTAGGAGTGGAGATAACTCACCTGTGGCCTGTCCTCAGTAAAGGGCACGTGGCAGTTTGGAGCAGCACAGAGACAGCGCCTTTGATCATGAGGGAAATTAACCATCACTGCCCACCTGTGAATAAGCCAAGAGAAACAGGCAAGAGCCCGGGGGTATAACACAATGCCTAACGGTTCTCTGCAGCGAGCGACGTTCCCAGTCCCTAACGGTTCTCTGCAGAGTCAGCGACGTTCCCAGTTCCTAACGGTTCTCTGCAGAGTCAGCGATGCTCCCAGTCCCTAATGGTTCTCTGCAGCGAGCGACGTTCCCAATCCCTAACGGTTCTCGGCAGCGTGAGCGACGTTCCCAGTCCCTAATGGTTCTCTGCAGAGTCAGCGACGTTCCCAGTCCCTAACGGTTCTCCGCAGAGACAGCGACGTTCCCAGTCCCTCACGGTTCTCTGCAGAGTCAGCGACGTTCCCAGTCCCTAATGGTTCTCTGCAGAGTCAGCGACGTTCCCAGTCCCTAACGGTTCTCTGCAGAGTCAGCGACGTTCCCAGTGCACAGGTGTTAGGAGCTCTGCGAGTGCACTGGGGGACTGGAGCTCCTCCGGCTCAAACTCACAGGACAACATGATCCCTCCATCAGCTCTGAACAACCTGCAGTAAGAGCGCAGGATGCAGTCCATCACTCTCAGCAGAGAGGGAGCATTTCTCTTCTCGTGAGAGGGCTGAAAGTAACAGGCACGGAATCGATTACAGTAACAAACTCTGTGTGAGTCAAGCCTGACAACCGGCCTGATAGCTTATTCAGAGGCATTTCTTTCCATCTTGATAAAACTGGAAACTGTAATTGTGATGGCTTGATGTTCTTCTAAAGGGCACGGATGTGATCCCTATGAGCCGGGTTTTCCTAACCCAAATGCATCCTGAATTTGAAATATTCATTTGAACTGAAAAATGTAATTTGTGTACAAACATACTGCATTTGTTTTTAGCACACATACCATACCAAGATCAAAAAACAAACTATAGCTATTTTTGAGTTATACTTGATGTTATTAGACTTTTTATCTTGTTCTTGCCTCAGCAAGATTCTGCTGAGGCCTCACTGTAAGCCTTTTAGCATCGGATGCTGTGATAAAAATCGCATACTGGGATAAAACCTTAAAGGCGTCATACTTATTTCTTAGTGGCAAACCCTTTGCATTTGATGCCTGCCTGAAGTCTGTGACCCGAAGACATCACCAGATGTTGGGAATCGCCCCTCTGCCAGGCCTGTACTGCAGCCATCGTCCGCTCCTGCTTTATTCTTCAGTCTTGTCTTCAGCAAGTGAAATGTGAGTTCAGTTATATTCAGGTTGGGTGCGAGTTCAGTTATATTCAGGTTGGGTGACTGACCAGGCCAGTCAAGAACATTCCTAAACTTTGGCTGCAGTGTATTTGGGGTCATTGTCCTGCTGGAGGGCGAAGTGCTGTCCAATGAGCTTTGAGGCATTTGGTTGAATCTGAGCAGATGTTTTAAGTTCAGGTCAGAATTATCTACTGTATAAACCTTCAGCCCAGCAGACCTGATGAAAGTATAAGACTTCTCTTCCACCGAGTATAACAGCCTACAAAGCTGATATTGCTAATACCGCTTCCGCTTCCACGCCCCCCACCCCCCCCCCCCCGACTGCCCGAAATCCCCTGCGCTACTACACCAGCTCTCACAAACACATGCGCTGCACTACACCCAATCACACAAGTTTTTTGTGTGAAAGTGATCAAATTATGGCCTGCTTATACAAGGAGATTGAACTGTAACACACATCCTTTCTATCAACTGATGAAATTATTGTAGATTCCAGTGCATTACACCCCCTCAGGACTAGGAGTACACCTTTAATCGTGATAGTTTTTATTGTTTTAAACCATTTTAAACTTTGCTCATACATCATATGTATAATTCAATACCAATATATATAAATGACATTACTGTACATTAATGCTGTTAACCAGAACATCTTTTTCTGAGCAACATGGATTTGATCCGTTAATCCCCCACTAGATTGTGAACAAATTCCTTAAACAGTACGGCACATTACTGTAATTCCTATAAATGTGTAAACCCTAACACAACATATAACCAATCATAACGTGGAAACCAACTTCAGCTCACTGCATTAAGATGGAGGCCTTCCGGGCCTTCGCCAACCTGGGATAATGGAGGCCCTGCTGAAGTAACATCAGTGGGAACTTCTCTATTAAGTGAGAGGAAAACAATTCATTTGGTGAAGCCATGAATAATTTCACTCCTCAGTGACAAACCACCATTTTAAAACACAAATTCTGTCATTTCCCAAGATTAAATCGCGCCTACACGTATAAAGCACAATCCGTCTGCGCCCGCCTCTTCATTCACAAGCAGACAAACATCCCAGCATGGCACATCTGCAGTACAGTACCTTTCCTACAAGATGTGTTAATGAATAATGTGCAGTTAAATCCCACTTCCACCCGCAATTACGCGTTATAATACATGCCATGACCCATATGCAGTTTTATAGGGTAAAGACCTGCTTGATATGGCTTTTCACCATAACACCTCTTACAGAATTAACTGCATGCTTGTGAGCACATTTTACTTACAGCCCATTGTGTTTATTAACAAACAAATAAAAAACATCTTTTCGCAAAATACATAGCTAGTTGTGGCACTGTCACTGATCAGCAAGACGGAAGAAAGTTTCCATACAACATAATGGAATCTAAGTTCAAAGAACATTGCGGAAGCGGTATTCTCAGCTGGTGCGTGTTGCAGTAGGCGGTTGGGGGCAGGAAGGCACAGCTGCTAGAGTTCCACTGCTGAGCTTTCAGGTAAAGCGCCTCGAGAGCACCTCAGGGGGCGGAGCAGAGATCACCTCAGGGGGCGGAGTAAGTATACCTCAGGGGGCGGAGCAACAACCCCTCAGAGGGCAGAGCAAGAGCACCTCAGGGGGCGGAGTAGAGATCACCACAGGGGGCGGAGCAAGAGCACCATAGGGGGCGGAGCAGAGGAGACACCTCTGATTAGACTGATGGGTTCATATAAAGATGAGGGCATCTGGGTGGAGCCCTTAAGAGGAAGGGCAACTCTGCCCTGAGGAAACTAAATCCCCACCCCCTGGCACTAAACCCCACCCCCAGGGCACTAAACCCCACCCCCTGGCACTAAACCCTGCCTCCTACCCCAGGGCACTAAACCCTGCCCTCCGGCACTAAACCCCAGCCCCCCTAGGGCACTAAAGGAGTCCTTTAAAGCACACGTCAAACTCCAGTCCTGGTGTCAAACTCCAGTGTCTGCTGGTTGTCGAGGTGTTCTCGGCACAAGTGTTTGATTTAAGTCACCGATACACACAGCTTGTTCTGAAAGCCTTCACTGGCAGTTGACTCAAAAACCCAGACACCTGCGGCCTCTGTGCAATAGAGTCTGACACCCCTGCTTTAGTGGAAGGGTAACCCCATCCCTAGGAGGTGCTGGGCCCCTGCTTTAGTGAAAGGGTAACCCCATCCCTAGGAGGTGCTGGGACTGGGCAATCAGACACAAGGTCAAGTCTGACGGATTGTTCCTGTAAATTCACCCGTCTTTAAATCATGTGGATGGATCAGCCCATATACTCTGTACAGGGTGTCAGCTAGAGCACAAATCATTAAGACCCGTTGATCTACACAGAACTGTGCAGAGAGTGATATCCTCACACACAATCATGGGTCTGGGTGATGTGGGAGTTGGGGGAAGATGGGTGGATTGGTGGGGAGGGTGGTTGTAGGATGGGGGGATGGTTGGAGGATGGGAGGATAGGATGATGAGCGGATGGGGTGGAGGACGGGGGGTGGAGGATGGGAGGATGGGGGGATGGGAGGATGGGGGTGGGTGGAGGGATGGGGAAGATGAGGGGATGGGGAAGACGGGGGATGGAGGATAGGTGAAGGATGGGGAGAATGGGAGGATAGGACAATGGGTGGATGGGGTGGAGGGATGGTTGGAGGATGGGAGGATAGGACGATGGGAGGATGGGGGGTGGAGGGATGGTTGGAAGATGGGAGGATAGGACAATGGGAGGATGGGGGTGGAGGGATGGTTGAAGGATGGGAGGATAGGACGATGAGAGGATGGGGGGTGGAGGACGGATGGATGGTTGGAGGATGGGGTGATGGTTGGAGGATAGGATGATGGGATGATGGGGGGGAGGATGGGAAGATGGCGGGTGGAGGATAGGGGGATGGGAAGATGGCGGGTGGAGGATCACATCGTGGCCAGCTCCTGGGTGAGTCTCTCTTTCTCCCGCTGCAGCTCGCCGATGCTCTGCTTGTTCTGCTCCAGTCGGTCCTCCAGCCACTGCAGCAGGGGCCCGCTCACAGCCGACATCTGACTGCACAGGTTCTTAGTGAAGACTGCAAGCACAGCACAGCACAGCACACATCTGACTGCACAGGTTCTTAGTGAAGACTGCAAGCACAGCACAGCACACATCTGACTGCACAGGTTCTTAGTGAAGACTGCAAGCACAGCACAGCACACATCTGACTGCACAGGTTCTTAGTGAAGACTGCAAGCACAGCACAGCACACATCTGACTGAACAGGTTCTTAGTGAAGACTGCAAGCACAGCACAGCACACATCTGACTGCACAGTGTAAAATAACATGTCTAATATAAAATAAAATGGAGACATGTTCAGACAACCGGATCAGCACACTGCTGCATATTCAGCAGGACACTGTCCATGCCTGGGAAACAGAGCAGAAAGATCAGGACAGAACAGACAGGTGAGCGTACCTGAGCCGTTGTGTATCTTGGTAATGGGATCCAGGTGAGATAGGCTGAAAGGTAAAAGCACACCTGCAGCTGAGACCTGGGTACTCTACACACACACACACACAGGTAAACACACAGGACACTACACACACAGGACTCTACACACACAGGGGTAAACACACAGGACTCTACACACACACACACACAGGTAAACACACAGGACACTACACACACAGGACACTACACACACAGGACACTACACACAGGACTCTACATACACACACACACACACAGAGGTAAACACACAGGACTCTACACACACACACACACACACACACACACACACACACACAGAGGTAAACACACAGGACTCTACACACACATGCAGAGGTAAACACACAGGACACTACACACACACACAGTGGTAAACACACAGGACTCTACACACACACAGAGGTAAACACACAGGACTCTACACACATCCTAATCCTGTAATCCTCCCCGTGAATTCTACGATACTGAAAGACTGTAATCCTACCTGTGAATTCTCCGATAGGTGTCCTGCTCTTCCTGGCAGAGAATTCTGGGTAGTTCCACAGCAGACTCCAGGCACACCTTTCCAATAGCTTCATGCGGGACCACGTGGATTGGGATCTCAATCCTCTCATACCTTATCAGCACAAAACACAGTACTTAATTTAACTTAACTGCCTCTGTGCATCTCTATCTGCAATATTTAGCTACATCTGTTTAAATTAGGCAACACTGAGCACTTAAAAGGGAACTGGTCTGGCTACCAGAAGGTTGTGGTTTTAAATCCCATCCCCCTTCAGAATGGTCTCTGAATGTATTCACACTAAAATTTGTTATTCATTCAGTTTCTGACCTGAAAATGTGTCGGTTGCCCTGACAATGACATCACCTTTTCGCAAATTTGATTAGCCCATCAAAACAGGTTCACGAGACCTCATTTAAAAGCAAATTAAATCTACGGGCAAGGAAAATCCATCAATGGTTGTGCTTTCATTTTAATTTTAAATTTAATTTAATCTTACTCAACAAAAATACATTTGGAGGTTACAGGTGTAGACATAATCAAATCAGTGATAACATAACCACAGATCATCTCCTTTACACTGGAAACCTGCGAGCAGGCTTAGCAGCAGCACAAACTTTAACCACGAAAAGCTGGGAAAAAATACTTTAAAAAAAATAAACTGCACAATCAAATCGTACTCCGGCATTAATTAGCGCGGTGCTAATCGCTGTGTAAGACACAGAGTACTGCATGTTAGAAGCTGCAGCCATAGCAGAACAGCAGAGCATTGCCCCAGCCCTACCACACTAAAGGTGCAGCATGTGTGCCTGCCCTATCGCTGCAGCTCTTTAGCGCTATTCTCAGGGTACGTGGATGCTATAAGAGGGCATATCATTATGGATGTGGCTGCACCTGCAACACGGCCTCCGATTGGCTCATTCTGCATATAACAGCATTCATTGGGTGGAGATCTTACAGCAGAGCCTTGGATGGATTTTCCTCATCAGCATAATTCTGCTGATTTGCAGGAGGGGCCTTGAGGAGCCATTTGAGTGTGCTGTCATGGTCAGGTCAAAGACACGCCTCTGGATAAGAGCACAAACCACTCTTCATCTAGAGGGTGAATTATCCCTTTTATCTGAATCTCCACAGTGCTGCTGTGTCTTTAGTTTGGCTGCTGTCTGCAGTTCTGTGCCTGTGTCTGGCTGTAGTTTGGCTGCTGCATCTGTAGTTCGACTGCTGTGTTTGTAGTTTGTTAGCTGTGTCTGTAGTTCTGCGGCCATGTCTGTAGTTCTGTCAGCTGTGCCTGTAGTTCAGCTGCCGCGTCTAATTCTGCGGCCATGTCTGTAGTTTGGTTAGCTGTGTCTGTAGTTCTGCGGCCGTGTCTGTAGTTCAGTTAGCTGTCTGTAGTTTGGTTAGCTATGTCTGTAGTTCTGCAGCCATGTCTGTAGTTCGGTTAGCTGTGTCTGTAGTTCTGTGGCTGTGTCTGTAGTTATGCGGCCATGTCTGTAGTTATGCGTCTGTGTCTGTAGGTCTGTGGCCGTGTCTGTAGTTTGGTTAGCCATGTCTGTAGTTATGCGGCCGTGACTGTAGTACATACTCTGAGCCCTTCTGTGCCTGTACGGACTGGAAGCACGTATAGAGAACCCTCCCAGTCTGTAGGAGAAAAACACAGTCAATGTCAGTCAGTTACCTCCATTACTGGCTCCCTTAATAAAGACTAGGAAAAGAGGCTGCATAAAATAAACCAGCTAAAATCTGAGCAATGTTTCATACCAAACAATATGGGGAAACCATTTTGTTCATTCTTCATTCTAATAACACTGCCCAGTAGAAATGCTTTTGAACAAGTAATAACTTTATTCCTCAAAAAGATAGGTGTCAAATGTATTGGCACCCGTTTTCAGTACTGTATGCACCCTCTAATAAATGGTTAGCGGAGCACAAAATGATGATTCTGCAATGGCAGCCTCAGTCTGCAGACCTGGCCTGATCTAAATGTCCTGTGAACTGAAGAAACAGACACAGACCAAAGTATTTATGAAGACTCAACCACTCCCCATTTGTTCACCAATCTCATAATACAATAATTACTGCAATAATTTTGGCGACTATCTTTTTTGCGTAATAAAATTATTTTTTTCTCACAGCAATTTTATTTGAATGAAAACACATTTTGAGCATAAAATATAGCTCCTTATGAATGTTGTCTATTTCATGCTGGCTTTCATGCTTATCTTTCTTTGGGTGCCAATCATTTTAAGGGGACTGTGTGTCCCACTAAAAAATTACAAGTTGCTATGAATACAATCCTCTACCAAATAATAACCATTAAACAAAACAACGTGTTGGCTTTCAGCACTGACCTTTGTGTTTTTATCCTCAATGAAGCAAGAGAATATCAACCCAACAAAACCTTGATCCATCATTTGATACATCGCCTGTGTTCTTACGTCTGCAGAAAAAACCATTATGATAATACAAAAGCAAAGGTGCTTCCTAAGACATTTCATCAATGTGCTCCATGTAACGGTGTCAAATATACATACAACTCAGATTACTCAAACACATGCCTCACAGTACCAATGTTCCTTAAATGTCCTGACTTCAGACACAAAGTAATGCAATGGCACTATCAGCCTTTTTACAGATTCTGTTTATTTTAGTCACTTGATCTTAAAAAAGACAATCAGTAATACTGAAGAAGATGTACATGTTTACACCATTTGGGTCAGCTCACATTCAAAGCACAGCACACCCCAACTTTTAATGTAACTGGAAATGTGGGGGTGGCCTATACTGCTGCCGATAAGCTTTCTAATTGTGCTGCTGTGGTTAACCAAGATTTTTCCAGAGGCAAAAGAAAACCTATATGGAATTTTATGAAAAAGCAAATTACAAGTTATACAAAATCTGTGCATCATGGATTGCAAACAATCCTTTAGGTACTACTGGTGGCGTTATTTCCTCACATGTGAATGTAATGTGGAATTCCATCACCTCGGGTCAAATAAACACTTACCAACGTGCGAAGGCCAAACCGTGATGTGGGGGTGGGAATGGTACCATCCAACTACTCTCATGGGGCGCCCTGTCATCTCAGCTAATCTGTGTTTCTTCGTTAGGGATACACTCGCATTTGCAGTTTTTCAGAAAGACTAGCAACGGCATTGCACAGCTGTAGCCTAGCTTGCTGGAGTTGTTCTCCCTGATGGATTCAGAAGGACTTTAGGCTACTTTCGAACTTCTCGCCTCTAAGAACTGCGTTGTAGTCTACAAATCTAGCAAAGGTTGCACTTGAGGTAGTTTCCCTCCGTGCGATCCAACAGTAATTTACTACCAAAAATGAGTGCATACATGAATATGAATCCCGTGTCATACAGAGTGACCAGCACAAAACAACGGCAACCAATACACAAATGTGTTTTTTTTTTTTTTTTTTTTTTTTTTTAAGTTAAAAGATGTGAAGGATATTTCCGCCTCAGTGGAAGCTGCAGAAAGTTGCTCAGGTGAAATCTCCACCCGGTCCTTCCTCTTGTCAGAGCGACGTAAGATGATCACCGAGTGAATGTGCACGATCCGGTTGTTATCTACCTGAAGATGACATAAGATCAATCAGCTAGTTGGCGACGGCTCCATACCTGAACTGAAGCGCGTGTTTGTGTGGTGACATCATTGCTATGGAGATACTCTGGGGAAACTCTCCAACCGTATTTATCGGCTAACGTTACCTATAACATAACTTCATACTGGAATTTACCATTAGTTAATAACATAGCGAAGCTACAGCTGTACGATTTGCCTAGCTAACATTGGCAAGTTTAACTCCGTCAATAATTTACACTGTGTTTATATTCATAATCAGCTAAATTAGCTAACGACTTACCTCTCCAATGCACAGACCCATGACTTCTTCTTTCTCTGTGCTTAACGCATGATTCATACAAACCAAAAAAGCATCCGACTCTAGATGGACTGCACTAACCGCCATTATACGTAAAGATAAGGTACTCGGCACAAAATAGCCAAGTTAGCTTTAGTCTGGGAAGCGTTCTTACAATCACATGAAATCGTTATTTATACTGTGCAGGTCCCTCAGCTCTGTCAACTTCCTAATTCAGTGTTTCCGTTGCTACAATTTATGCTTCCGTTGTACAACCAGCGTAAAACCTATTGATGCTGTTGTTCCAGTCGGACACCTTTTTTGGCTGGACCGACCGTTCACGCAGCGAGCGAAGCGTCTTAGTTTTGCTTGTCGTGCTCGCCTGACCTTCACGCATATAGATTCAATTATTAGATACGTTTTACAGAAAAATCTTCAAAAAAAGTAACCAAAACGAAATGTCACAAAAAGATCCTTGTCAGAAGCAAGCATGTGAAATACAGAAATGTTTACAAGGTAACGGCTTAGCTAATGTAACGTTACTCCAAAGATGGCCATGTCATTTATTTAAGAGTTGGTTTAGTTAATCTAGTCTATTTGTTATTCTAAGAATTTAGATGACCTGTCAGCTATGGCGTTTACGTTGAACATTCTTCATATTTAGCTCTAGCTACGGCAGCAGTCTTGCTAGTTGATTAAAATGTATGCATGATTCATCTTTATTGTGGTTAAAGTTTGCTAACAGCACGCTGCCCCTGAATCACACAGCTAACAGATACATTGAGAGCCGATGCGAAGACGTGATCAGGGAAATGCGTCGGTGCTGTTCAGCTCTTGTTGGGAAGGATTCGATCTGCTGCTCAGGGTTCGCGAAAGAACAGAAGACAGAAGGAGAAAGAAAAGCCTGACTGCTTGGTGTCGACGTGTTTTGTGAAATGTACTCATTCTGTTGTATGTACGCCCCTGGACGTAAAGATGATGATACTGTGGAATTATCCGCAAATGTTTCGCTTAACGTTTAAGCTGTAACTAGAGCCAGTTGCCTGCTAATAATGGTATTAATGTTCTGTACACTCATTCAGTTTCAATTAAAGCAACAATTACAATGTAATTTACTTTGCATATAATTCTGGTCCAGTTGTTGGGCCAATTTAACAGCATCCCTAAGAGCTGATTAAATGCTACTATATCTCCCATGCATGTTCAAATACTTCATTTCTCCGAAATTGAACATTATTTTCTTTGTAGCAAAAGTATACAGCATTTTAAAAACCATCAAAATGTGATACATAAGAAAACATGCATGTGGGATATTGCTCAGTTGAGTGATATTTATTCTGTTTCTGTAATAGAAACTCAAATACATTTGGTCCTATTTCCTTGAATTTACTTCCGCATCCTATGAGCTTCTTAGCTCATCTTCCACCGTAAATGGTGATGCAGTAAAGTCAGATTTAAATTGTATTTGTGATGATGGAGCGATGGATTCTTCTCATGAAACCGTGTAAAGCAGGTGCAACATTGCAACGAACTTTTATTGTAATGATATTAATCAACTCAGTGCAATCAAAACTGCCTTTCTTTCAAGTTGATATCTTGAACTTGGCTATTGAGGAGGTTTGCTAGGATTGATATTGCATATTTACATAGTTGAGTCACAACTGGCCACTCAAAACATGCAAATAGGTCCCTATATTACACATCTTCTGACAGTTTAATCTGAAATTGGTACTGTACAATGGGGTAAGGTAAATTTTGTAAAATTTAAAATGTACTAGTTGACACAAGTGAGGACACAAAAATATTGCCCCATATAGTGCCCCAATATAGTTCTACACCCAATCCCTTGAGATCTCTCCCCCAAACTGAAACAATTGGAACAGGGCGGATATTGTTTTTATTGTGACATCTTATAAGGGGAGGAAACCAAACCAGTAATGCCAGTTGTAGGAAGGAGTGAATCTACTATAGGATGCGAGTTCTATGGAGCTCCATGTTTTCAGAGCAGTACGGAGTTGGATGAATATGGATGTACCACTGTGTCCAGTCTTACTTCCTTTAGGGAGAAAAAAACAACTTTTTATGGCAGCACTAGCTGAAAGTAACTGTTAAACTTGCATAGTTTGCTATCTTTTTATGTACATGTACATACAAACATCTATTATTTACCATATGTACCATATTACTTAATATGCACTTTTGTGGCTTACGTTCAGAAAATGTCATTTTCCCAAAAAAATCTGTTAAATTTTCTTTTTTGTGTGGTTTTTATGTTCTTGGTTTGTCTGCAATATTGGTACCATCCTATATTAGGTGCAGCATGACTGAAGTGAAGGATGCAGAATGTCTTTACTAAGATGAAAAGTATGTACTGCTCTAAATTCAACATTCAAACAAAAGACAAACTCGGAGACATTAGGAGTTCATATGGATAGTTCATTATCAGTTTCACTGGATACCTTTTTTGTATGAAATGCTTCTGCTCAATCAAGCTTTGTCATCCAGTAACATAACTTATTTTTTAATGAAACATTCTTGTGTTGTAGCCTTCCCTATGCTGTGAGAGGATACACTGATGTTATTTAAACATGAGTATCCCTCCGATTAATTTATTAAAATCCCTTCTGTGCTGGAATAATAGTCAGTGCCATCCTGCTTATACAAGAGAAATATTCTGGGCAAAATGCAACTGTCCCAGAGCTGCTGTTCATACACATTCTTACAATGTGTACTCCAGCATTTCATTATTATAAACGAACATCATACAGTGAAAATAAAATACAGAAAATAATATTTCAATTACCTGCGCTTTGGCCATGCTTAAGCCCACCCCACAAGCTGATTCTTAATGTGAACCACTTTTTAAAAGCCTATATTGCACATCAAGCTTTCAGAATGTTCCATATAAGATGCAAAAATACTTGCTTTTAAATCTATACTTGATAGATTGTGATTGAATATATGCACACTATAAGAAAATAATGATTTAACAGAAAACAAACAAGAAGTATATTTCCTAAGATGCCAGACCGATGAGGAACCCACCGGCAAACCCCCCAGAGAGAACCAGGTTTTTCTTCACAAATGACTGCACCTAGAAGAGGGGAAAGAGGAAAACATCCATCACTGGATATATATGGATATATATAAATATATGGATCAATGCTTTTTCATGGGCACTGTAAATACCACAATGCCTTGCTACCATTATGGAGAGTGTGACATTTATAAACGCAGTTTCCAGGGCACTGAGGCTGAATTAATGCACATGAGACACTGTCTTACATACTGCACTATTAAAAATGGAGTGAACAAGTGGCGCTCATACTCTAGATGTTTTGTGGGCAGACAGCCGTACCTCTTGCGCCTTCGTCCGCACCTCCTTTGGGGGCTTCTCTGCGCTGAGCTTCAGCTGTTTCTTCGCCTTGTTCACGTCCTTCTCCACCCTCTTCCAGTCCACCGTTATGTACCCTGTGTGATTTGCGATCTGAAACACATTTTTAGCCACTGATGCTTTACTTAATCAACAACCAGCAGAATGGAGTGGTGGTTAAGGAACTTGGCTTGAAACCGGACGGCTGCAGATTCAGTTTGAAGGTGGCGCCTTTGTTGAAGCCAAGAGCAAATTACTGAGCCTGAATGGCATCCATAAAAAGATGCCATCATATAAATTCAAACCATGTGATATGCAAGACGCACGTGCTCCACGAGATAAAGGCATTGGCTACGCAAATGTTGGCTTTTGGAGTTCACAGGTTCGGTGTGTGAAAGTCTCTCACTGGGCTGAACCACCTCCTTGATAATCCCGGACTAATAAAGTACTCTGCGTATGACTCTGACCAAAGAGTCCAGTGTCCCAGCAGCAGCAGAAACTGCCAGGCGCACACACTAATGCCAATTACTCATTCAGTCGAAGTAAAATTAAAGCAAAAGCTGTTTGTCATACAGTGAACCAACACACAGCGTACAGCCGGCCATTACCTGAAGCAGAATGAAGCCTCCACCCACTGCTGAAGCTGCAAGCTTCCCCACTTTTTGAAACAGATACCCTGCACACCTATTTCAGGGAAATGGGGAAAAAAAACAACATCACAGAGATTCACTTGCTCCAACCCACTGCAATTCAAAGTGTACTTAATCTTGCCCACTTGAACTGCATTCAGACAGTGCAAACTGCATTCAGACAGTGCATATCAGTATGTGAATGTGATGTACTAAGCGCACCAATTCAGATTAAGCTCACACACCAGCCTGTAACTCCTCCAATCACAAGCTGCTTGGCCACGGAATACTTCTCTGCAGCTGGGCCAGAGTCCTTCTTCCCAAAGGCCCTGTTCCACCAGTTCTGTTTCTTGGCGTACTCTGCCAGTTCCATTACATCGAAGGTCTCCTCACCAGTGTCTAGGAAGACACATGGAACGCATGGAAATGAAGACCAATCATCGGTTTGATTTCTGAAAACCCAAATGCTTTCTTAAATATAAAATACAAATATTGTATCTGTGGT
This sequence comes from Anguilla anguilla, assembly GCF_013347855.1. Classification (NCBI taxonomy): domain Eukaryota; kingdom Metazoa; phylum Chordata; class Actinopteri; order Anguilliformes; family Anguillidae; genus Anguilla; species Anguilla anguilla. The sequence continues at coordinate 297,825 of NC_049209.1, read as the reverse complement.
CAAATAGGCCATAAAAACGCAAAGGCAAAAGCGATGATGAAGCTGCGTGCAACAGGCAACACATCAGTTCACCACACAATAAATTACTGTTTGCTGTGTACAGGGTAGCAATCAGCTGAAGAATATCTTACACTAACTTGCAATATTACACTTATCACCATTCGTACAGTAAGTATGTTCTAATGTACAGTATTGGTATAATTTTGCTCATATGTTACCAATGTCATGGGGACCAAATTTATGCCAATCGCTGCAGGGAAATGCTTGCATGCACAAATTTGTCCAGAGATCTAAACATGAGATTTAAACGATAGATGGAAGCTGGTTATTACATTTGCTGACTACAGCTACCAACTCGAAAACATCGAAGTTCACCTGAAAAATACACCTGGGCCCTTCTGCATGAAACCAAAACTGAAACAAGCTGGTCTTAGTCTTGCCTTTATAACTACCGTAAAAAAAAGCTTCCAAAAATATTTTTTGACACCGACATAGCCACTGGACAGATATCACAACATTACAAATATGTTAAGTGTGAACCACATTTGTCATGGCACTGGTATCTAGGTCTTGGGGGTCCTGAACTAGTGGCTACTCAGCACACTACAGCAGAGACAGCAGTTATTCTACAGGCCAAAAACTTGTGGAGAATCTCAACAGAATCGCAACTGCGGCAAAGGCTACTGCCAACGAATTTCATACGAGATGATTCTGAAGAAAAATAAAAATTTCAAATCTTAAAACGGCTCTTCGCATTGTGTTAGCTGCGCTTGCCGTTGTCCAAATCAAGAGAACGACCTTGACTACTGCAAACCGAGCGTCAAAACAGAGCCCTAATATAGCTGATCTACCGCCGTCAACAGATGGCCTCTGGTGTCGTTTTCAGAAAATGGGATTTGGGCTTGGAATAGCGCAAAGGAGTCTCGACCGATACATGCCACTCCCTACGAGACACAAACTGACTTCATGCTCGGAAAAACATTAAAAACATGAAACGCAAAACAAAATGTCACGCGAAATTTGGTTGTGCCGCCAGCATAATTTTAGGTCAAGGAATCTGCTCGTTTTCATTCGTAAAAACGCACAAACGTCCATGCACAATATTGCATACAACCATATGCGCAGTAACGTTAGCCCGGTGTTTAAGAATCATACAGTGCATTTTATAACAAAACCAAAATGTAGAAAGTGGGCCAGCGGGCCTGTGGTAATATTATAGCCACGGTTTAAAAATAAACTATAAATCCATCATTTGAATAGTTAGAAAATATGCATGTCATGGTTTGCAAACGAAGTTAGCAAAGATTAATTCAGTGAAAATGGGAACTTGTTTTTTTGGTGCAGCACCAATCGAATAAAGTGTTTAGACCTGTTATTCCGCTCGCTCGGCATCCAAATCTAAATTTGAAACGATGCTTCGCTCCAGTCCTTCAGACATATCTGAGTACTGACATGGCCAGGGTGCTAACGTTAGCATGCTAGTTTCGCTTGTGTTGACCGTCTATAATAAGCAGGATTCGGTGTTCTTTGCAATAGCTTGCCAAATTGACGTAACCATTTTACAGCTTTTTAACTTTAACGAAGTTACAGTTGTGAAAGAATTCCAATGCGATGCTGGTAAACTTTTCTGAAGGACAGTTTCCAAATAGCTAACTTGGTGCATTCGCAGCTATAATAGCGTTAACTATTAGTTTCTTTTTTGTTCGTTTGTTTTTTTGCATGGAAAAATAAGCCTGTAGTTCATTAAAATACATATATTTACTTTAATTTCCGTGTTTGCTAAATTAGTTTACTGTCTAGTGTCTACTTATGACTGGAGAAACTTACCTTTCTGCCCTGACATTTTTGCGGTTTAAACCCGGACGCAGTTGCGCGGTGATGCGCTGTTATGAGGAGAACTCCGTTGGACGTCAGCTGGCGCGTAGAGGCGATTCCTCGAACCAGAACTAGCACAAAAAAGCTTTAGCACATAAAACCCGATTTATGCCACTGATCTGTAAAATCAAGTTATTTGTTTTTATGCACCGAAGAATGAGCTGTTGAAGAGAATATGTTTAATTTGCTGTTCTTTTTAAAACGGGCTATAACCGCGTAGGTTCCCTGCACTTGAGCTGGTACTTTAACGTTAGTACAAACAGACCCTGAAGCGAGATAATCTAGACTTAATCCGTAGCGCCTGGATCCCAGCATTGACTCCATACAGTTCTGTGCATCACACACTCTTACAGTTTGTAAAATTTCACGATTTCTGAACTACGGATAGGTAACCCGCCCGTCCAAAATATATATTAACATAAAATCCATGACACCATCGTGTGGTGACCTTGGGTACTGGTAAAGCACACATGCGTAAAGAGGCGCAGGATCGAAGACTCGCACAGTCCATAATCATGTGTTCATTTGGAACATCTGGTTGGTGGGGGAACCCTAAGATCCTGTTTATGAAAAGAAGCATGCCACTCTGGTGCTGGATTTAGGTGGGCAAGATAATACTACTACTACTACTACTACTACTACTAATAATAATATTATAATAATAATAATAACAATAACAATAATAATAGTTGCAAATTGATTGGTGTGATGAGCTCTGCATTCACTACTCTCTATAGCATACTAATATTACTGATATTCCCATGAATCACCAATAAAACACAGTTTGTTTGTTTTTTGGACAAGACTATTCACTATTTTGCGATGAGTAGCCTACAAAACCATCATTCACAGAAAACATACTTTCATATGTGATATACAGTTAATTATAAATTATGAACTTAATATCACATAGATTCATTCAACATTTGTTCAGTAAATTGACATGTTTTTGTTTTCTGTAACAAACAAACAAAGTTTGGCAAGTTAACAAAAAATCTGTATAGACCCATTCTGACCAGTTCAGATACCAAAATGGATAAATATGAAATATAAAGAGACACATTAAATCAAGAGACATGACCGCTATAAGCATCTGTTTAGTTCTTGATTGATAAATGGCATTCCAGTTTTTGACAAGACAAACCTGACACCTGCAGTCACATCAGACTGGGCACATCTTTGGTATGTTAGAGGGAAAAAATACTCACGAAGTAGTGATTTTACTGTTATATAATTTTGTACTAATATAAATGTATGTTGATATCTTAACTTAGTGTGCGGAAGGCATTGAGCTCTTAAGTTGAAGCTGATGCTATCCCATGGTTGCCCCTCGTCTTTATGCTACACTGTTCTGCCCCCTTGTCTTTATGCCACTCTGTTCTGCCCCTCTTTATGCCACTCTGCTCTGCCCCCTTGCTGTTTTGCCCCCTTTGTCTTTTCTGTATGAAGGAATGGTCAACGATTTCCCAGTATGTTCACCATCTCATACAACAAGTTATGGAGCATACTATATCATTACCTGTGTTTTGTTTTGATTATTTTTTAGGAATAATTTTGGAGGACACTGCATGTGTGTGTGTGTGTGTGTGTGTGTGCATATCTTTGTTGCTGTTGAACTTCAAAATGCAATGTAGTTCAATAAATTGTGATAGAGTGAAACAACAATATAAAAGATAATTGACAAAACATGAACTAATGAAGTGAGATAGATGTAATACACACAAAAAACAAGAATGATGTCTTCTACTTACTCAGATAGACAAAAACCAAGGATTCACTTGTAAAATTGAAGAACTGTTTTATTACCTTTATAATAGTAAAATTGGCCTCATATACGATACACAAGAGCACAGCAAATCTTAAGTGTTTTTCATTTTGTTAACTTTATTTACAGGGTGAAAAGACAAACAGATAGCATTTCCACTCTTGATCTTCTGTTTTTTTATGTGACTTTTTGTAGCCAGTAATGTTCTTACAGACCCAGTAATCAGATGTAGCTGTATTTGATTTTCACACAGATCCTACCCTGAATACTGAGTATGCAATGAACATCACAAAAAATCCAGACACGTTCCCAGTTTTGAGGTTCATAGTCACCACAAAAATAAATTCTTTACACCTTTTTCAGCAGTGAAATGTTTGAAGCACAACCACACCAGTTTCCTGTTACATGCATGTGATAAATGTAAATGTAGAATAAAACTCAACGTCACTTTAACACAAGAGATGACTTCACCCCTGTGCTGATGCAGCTGTTAGCAGTATATAATATGCTCAGTGGTTTAGTTTTGTGCAGTGTAGATTTTGTGCATTTGTGTCAGATTAGGAAGGACACTCCTTGTGTGTTTAAATCAGCTTGTGTCTCTGTATCCGAGGGGAATATCACATCCTTTATATGATATTTGTGCTCTTTACATAGTATTTGCCCAAATTAACATATGATCCTGCTGAAGGAGAATCTACTAAATTCAGAATCCTGATTCACTGGTGCTTGTTATAGCCTTCGGTTTAAAAAGAGAGAAGCTGAATTATGTAAATCTAAATAAACATCCCCCCTCCCCACACCATGAATTTCATTGACAGTTAACTGTCGAACCTCTACTTCCCTTTGGATGAAGCACACACACATCCTTCCAGTTTCATTTTTAAAACCGCATAAAAAGTTTTTTCTTGATTCACTACTTCCAAGAGAACACAGCATGTAAAGAAATTATCTTTTAAGGGAATTAAGTTAAGGGCATTTCACAAAGAGGTAAAGCATCCAGTATATCTTGCCATCACTGATGTTTTCCCCATTTTAGACTGGTGCACATAGCAAAACCTACAAGAAATTTGTTTTGTGGTAAAATGAGTTCACAAGCCTTTCCATGAAGATTTAAAACAAGCATTTTAAACAAGCATAACAAAAACATAAAATATGCTACAAGTTACGTGCATAAAAAATGGTTCACACATTAGCAGAGGAATGCTAACAGGAGAGGAACGGCATTCTCTGACACCAGTGATAGTGGATAATAGATGTCAACTTAAAGCTTTTGGTCCCACTGTAAGAAAACCTTTAGACAGACCTTTCATAAACTCATTTTTAACAAATTTGTCAGAAACATGCCTGCTGGGTTAAGATGTTACCTGTCTCCACGAGCCGCGTGTCTTCCATCTCAGAGCTCGGCTCGGAGTCCACATCCTTCCTGCTTCACTCGACCCCAAATTCTTAGAATCCGTAAAAACGACTTCCTCAGCCGAAGATGCAGTTGCGCGCAGAGGATCAGGGCTGAAGCGGTGGGAGAGACAGCCTCGTGCAGGAGGGCTGTGAAAGTGACTGAGCGGGAGGCGGCGGCCTTGGTTTAGTACTGTCACTCTCTGAATTCCCCCGGGTCTCTCCCTACACCTGGATGGGAATTATGAGCATTAGTCACCTATCAGGGACAGTCCCCAGCGCTTCATTTCACTGGCTCAATACGTCCACATAACGCATGTTCTCCGCCAGTAAGATGCATTCATTTGCCAATAGTATATACTCTTTCCTCACAACCCATGGATTCTAATAATTTGCGAGACAGTCACAGATGATATTCTCACAGAATACAGACGCAGGTCTCCTGAGGGTGGAAATAAAACTGAAACCTTTAGTTAATCTCCCTTCTTTCGCTTGGGCATTTCTGATGCACTTCTCTTGTGAAAGTGCTCATGTTGTATATTTTTATTTCCTTCAGTGACACATGTACTTTCTTTTAGAATTACACAGTTACAGCATGCTCAGTGCCCAGAGTTACACAGTTACAGCATGCTCAGTGCTCAGAGTTACACTGTTACAGCATGCTCAGTGCTCAGAGTTACACAGTTACAGCACGCTCAGTGCTCAGAGTTACACAGTTACAGCGTGCTCAGTGCTCAGAGTTACACAGTTACAGCACACTCAGTGCTCAGAGTTACACAGTTACAGCACACTCAGTGCTCAGAGTTACACAGTTACAGCATGCTCAGTGCTCAGTTACAGTTACAGCATGCTCAGTGCTCAGAGTTACACAGTTACAGCACGCTCAGTGCTCAGAGTTACACAGTTACAGCACGCTCAGTGCTCAGAGTTACACAGTTACAGCATGCTCAGTGCTCAGTTACACAGTTACAGCATGCTCAGTGCTCAGAGTTACACAGTTACAGCAAGCTCAGTGCTCAGAGTTACACAGTTACAGCATGCTCAGTGCTCAGTTACACAGTTACAGCATGCTCAGTGCTCAGAGTTACACAGTTACAGCATGCTCAGTGCTCAGAGTTACAGTTACAGCATGCTCAGTGCTCAGAGTTACACAGTTACAGCAAGCTCAGTGCTCAGTTACACAGTTACAGCATGCTCAGTGCTCAGAGTTACACAGTTACAGCATGCTCAGTGCTCAGTTACGCAGTTACAGCATGCGCAGTGCTCAGAGTTACACAGTTACAGCATGCTCAGTGCTCAGAGTTAGTTACAGCATGCTCAGTGCTCAGAGTTACACAGTTACAGCAAGCTCAGTGCTGAGTTACACAGTTACAGCATGCTCAGTGCTCAGAGTTACACAGTTACAGCATGCTCAGTGCTCAGTTACACAGTTACAGCATGCGCAGTGCTCAGAGTTAGTTACAGCAAGCTCAGTGCTCAGTTACAGCATGCTCAGTGCTCAGAGTTACACAGTTACAGCACGCTCAGTGCTCAGAGTTACACAGTTACAGCATGCTCAGTGCCTAGTTTCTGTTATATTGTCTTCTCACACAAAGTGTAAGGAGGCACTATCAAATATAGCATTTTCAGGACAGTACTTACATTTTTTGTTTTGGGGGATTTAAATTCAGTATATTTGTTCTATTTTGTTCAAAATGATTCCTTAACTTGGGTATAGGATGAAATGGAGCATTTCTGATGACCATTAACCTTTCTGTAGTGACTACTGAAAACTGATGTTGTATTTGCAACTTTTTATTGAGTGAATCCATTAAGATGCATATCCACTGTGAATAAATGATGAAAATAAATTTTAATGACAATACATTTAGCAATATTATGTTTTACGTCTTTGTCATATTTATGTGACAAATCTCCATTTTATTTTAAGTGCCACAATTAAAATTTTCCTCTTTTATGAAAAGCCAAAAATCACTCTTTATGATGCAATTTTAAATAATGCAATTTAATTCAGTTGGCTTTATGCTATCCACGTTTTATCATGAGGTATGTATCATCTGTATCATACCACTGAAAATATCAAATATATAATTTTGTCAGCAGCAAATATTCTCGCAGTGAAAAGTGTGTGAACTCGCAGTTGTGTGTGTGAGCGTGTGTTTTCGGGGAGGTTCTTCAGCATTACCTCATCCAGTTTTCATCACTCATTTCCTTCTGAGAAAGATGACCTTCTGTAGGCTCTGCAGTGATCTCAGCATCAGTGTTGTAATCAGCAGACTTCAGAGGTCCCCACAAGCCCTTGATTTGCATAAACATTTTGGTGAATCATACTGACGCTTGACACCCAAAGAGGGGAAAGTTTATGAAGCCGGTATACAGGAAGTCAGCAGTCTGCTGGTTACCAGCGATGGTGGGCGGGGCCTTTTCTGCTTACTGGGGCACTGCTGTGACCTCAGATCAAATGTAGAACATGCGAGCCTGACTCGCACAGACAAAGCGCTGTCTCATCCCCAAATGGCAAATGGCAATGAGAGAGTTCACCATTCAACACAAGAAAGCCAGACAAGGAATCTGTGTGGACCAGGGACTGATTGATTAAGTTTTTATAGAGTTTTTACAGAGTTGAATTCAATGAAACTCCTTACAAATCTCACAGTAACCCCACCCTGCTTAACTCCACCCCCTCAAACACTTCCTGGGTCTTGGGACTTGAGTTCTTGCCGGTAAACTGCCCTATAGCCCCCCTCCCCCCCCCCCCTCTCATATTTTTGTCACATGGGTAATTATCTGTGGAAATGTGTCTATACTGTATAGCCTCACACAGGGGACCCCAGGATTAAACGCCTAATAAAACCCTTCTGGTTACAAAAACTAAAGACGTCTCAGAAACCCAGCAGAAATATAGGATAATATTTTGGGGCCTAAGGGAAAACCATTCAAAGGAACAGGCATTTAGATTGAATTCATGTTTTTTATATTTGCATCATAGATCCAAGACATGGTAGAGTTTATTTTTAAATACCTGTAACATAGTCTCAACATGTACAAACATTGTTTTTGTAGAATATACACTAACTGTGCCCGTCTTGTTCATATTATTATTTTATTTTTTTCATTTTTGAACAAAATTACAAAATCATCTGCAGGATAACGTGTGGCATTTCTGTGTACTGCCCTGTAGCCAGTCCAGACCACTCCTTGGTTCTCCAGTTCTCAATTTTTAAATCTACTACTAAATGTCTCAGACATTTAAGATAAAAAAGATAAGGCTTGCACCTACCAAGAAAGCTGTTTTGTTTTTAAACTAATTACAGTCAGCACATTGCCCCATCCCAATAGTGTCATGTCCACATGAAACACACAACTTGGGATGTTGAATGAATCACTATCTGGCAATGAGTCTCTTGGTGTTCTACAGAAGTTTGTCATCTCTATGTTGCAGAAGTAGCCAGGGCTGTGTTGTTGGAAAGGTGAACAAGCTCTTTGGAATTAGAACGCAGGTGACACTGATGTGATGATGTCACAGAAGGACTGTATTATGAGCAAACAGAGCTGTACGTAAGAGATTAATACATAAAGCTCTGTGCTGTGCACTGACTGTGCTGAAAGTCATGGGTAATGGGCACAGCTTGTGGTTGGCTGTTATTTTGGCACTGCTTGTTGTAAATGTCAGCTGTAGGGCAGTACCTGAGACCAAGGGCACCTCTCCCTCATCGCAGAGGTTACTGGTGCTGAGGGCATCACCTGGGCAGAGCTCAGGAAGGACACAGGAGCTCACAGCGATCTCACCGCAAGATGTAACTGCAGACGATCCCACCATAGACGATCCGTTCGACCCTGAGGACAGCTGGGAAAGAGGTGAGCACTATTCCTGTGCTTTCCTGTCCTCAGGAAATCCTGCAGATTATTTAAAATTCAATTTTTCCTGAAGTAACAGTTGCTGAAGTACTGAATGGGGCCAGCACATGACTGCGCTTATTACGCTGTGCACTACATTCAGAACCGGCCTGTGTTTGCTAATGGCAGTGAATTGAACGCAGGGTCTGTTCTTGGTGAACGCAGAAACGGACTGATGGAGTTCATCATGGAGACCGTGGAGCACTTCCAGCTGCACATCCCTGGTGCTGCAGTCATCGTGGTCCCCGTCAGTGTGGTCCTGATGCTCATGCTGTGCTGCCTGACGTTAGTGTCTGACATCAGCACCCTTCCCTCCGAGCTCTGTCACTCATCCCCCTACTCAGGCTCAAACTACACACTTCCACTCACATCAATCCTCCCCCTACTCACGCTCAAACTGTACACTCACCCACAATACTGACATCAATCCTCCCCCTACTCACGCTCAAACTGAACACTCACACTCACAATACTCACATCAATCCTCCCCCTACTCACGCTCAAACTGTACACTCACACTCACAATACTCACATCAATCCTCCCCCTATTCACACTCAAACTGTACACTCACAATACTCACATCAATCCTCCCCCTACTCACACTCAAACTACACGCTCACACTCACAATACTCACATCAATCCTCCCCCTGCTCACGCTCAAACTGTACACTCACAATTCTGACGTCAATCCTCCCCCTACTCACGCTCAAACTACACGCTCACACTCACAATACTGACATCAATCCTCCCCCTACTCATGCTCAAACTGTACACTCACAATACTCACATCAATCCTCCCCCTACTCACGCTCAAACTGTACACTCACACTCACAATACTCACATCAATCCTCCCCCTACTCACGCTCAAACTGTACACTCACACACATCAATTCTTCAGTCAGTTGTGCAGAATTCTCTCAATTACTCTGTCTCTGTTATTAGTGTGAATATGAAACAAGACTACTGTTATCTGTCAGGATTATTCATGGGTTTCCTTTCAAAACATGTAGTCCTATCTCCTCCCAACTTCTTTAAAATCGCATTTTTAACTACACATAGAATTTGCTTTTGATTTAGAATGATTAATTTTTTATTTTTAGACTCCTAAAAAATGTAACCTTCCTAATTTGTTAACATTTGTGTGTAGAATTCTCAACACAACAAAACAACACTGTTGCTAGGCGATCACACAGCCAAACAAACAGCTCTTGATTTTCTAAAATTTGTCTCCTGTAGCATTTCCATATTTAGGCGAGAGATAACATTGGTAACATTAATATTTACTAATGACAAATGTCACACAGACGTCATCATTTTAGCAAGCTACCTTTTCTTGCTACTGTCAGTCATGACACAAGCTAACCTAGTGAATCAGTTACATTAGCTGGGTAGCTACACTCTGCTTCCATTTTAAGCCACTTATTAAACCTACTACCTTCCAAATTACTATATAAAGTTTAGTCTAATAAAAGTTTAAAGCTGTCATTTCACAAAGATCTTAAGCTATTTGAGTAGTAATGTATACATTCTCATACTGGTAGCTCAATGGCTAGTGTGCCTGCATTTAGTCATAGAATTGTTTCAGTATACAGCTGCTTAGACCTGTACTCTGCAGAGCTCGGCCAAGTGTATATACTTACATTAATATTTTCTAAATAAATTATTCACAAAGTTATGCAGTTAAATTAAAGTTTTGTAAAGTTGTTTTACTGTAGTATTTGAATGTACAGTGAGCTCCATAATGTTTGGGTTAAAGAAATGTTTTTCTTGATTTGGCTCTTTACTCCACAATTTTAGATTTGCAATCAAACAATTCACATGTGGTTAAAGTGCACATTCTCAGCTTATTTGATTACAAATCTAAAAATGTGAAGCACAGAGCCAAATCAGGAAAAAAATGTCTTTGGCCCAAACATAATGAAACTCGCTGTATTTGGGTTCAATGTCTCTCGATATATCCTTCCTATTTCAGCTCATTTTACACTTTGAACTCCCAGTGTGATCATAATCTGCTGTGTGATCTCTATGTCACATTCAGACCTCACATATTAGACCTTTTCAGGTGTGTGTGAGGAGCTGCTAGCGCATAGAGGAAAATGCCAATGGGAAATGCTACATATTGCTCCTTTAAACTAGCATACTATCCATCACAGGTGAGTAAGTACAGGTGAATATGCACAGGTGATTATACACAGATGAATATGTACAGGTGAATATGCACAGGTGATTATACACAGATGAATAAGTACAGGTGAATATGCACAGGTGATTATACACAGATGAGTAAGTACAGGTGAATATCCACAGGTGATTATACACAGATGAATATGTACAGGTGAATATGCGCATGTGAGGTATCAGGGGCTGACCTGGGATCAGCCAGCTGGAGTCAGCTAAGAGACAGCAGGGCTGCTTGGAGGAGATTTAACGGACACCTGGTGTCTGTCTTTCAGGTTTGCGCTTGATCAGCCTCTGCAGTGAGACAGACAGACAGACAGACAGACAGGCAGACAGACAGGCAGGCAGGCAGGCAGACAGACAGACAGACAGGCAGAGCAGCCTCCGTGGGACAACTTCAGCAACGAGCGCAAACATCAAAATATCCAACAAATCAATTAACATTTTTCAATCAATGTTGGTAATCACTGAATTTAATAAACAGTACATAAGTTTTTCAGAAATATAAGCCATACACAGTTAAATATTACTGTGACAATATGAATATATTTTGAAAATGTGAAAAGGAATCGTATGACTATATGATTTCAGGAATATAAAAATAAAATGTTTTTTTTTGGATGAAAATATGTAATTTATTATAAACAAAAATAAGACAATATTTGGCAAACGTTAACCACGTCTTCACAAATAAATGTGTGCAACAGTATAATTTCATGGAATCAGTAAATTGTATGCTAAAATATAATACAAACTAAGTGATGTGAATCTTTTTTATGGCCATGACATTTTAAAAAATGTGTTTCAGTTTTCCACACATACTTTCAGTGATGACAGACCAATGTTCAGAGTGAACACTAGAACTAGATATTATTTATTTTGTATCAACCTAGGTAAATATACAGCAATTGTTTTTTTAATTTTATTTGGCTTGTGGGTAATTCAGGAGGTTGCAAGCATCAAAGTTTCCAAATGTTCTCTGTTTTTTTTTTTTTGCTTAATATTATTATTATTTTCCCTTTGTTTGAATCGGTTGACCTACACCTGAATGCAGCCCTGGAGAACAGGGATCTGCTTCTCTGGGCCTGGAGAGACACAGGATTTCCTGCTTTTTGTTGTTACTCAGCACTTACATTTTAAGGCTTACACATACTTCTGATTGTAAGAGTTTTGCACACTCATAATTGTGAGTTCTACACACTAATAATGGTGAGTGTTGTGCACATTTGTGATTGTGAGAGTTCTGAACAAATGAAACACTCACTAAACATGGAATTATTTTATATTAGACCACTTACAGGATAAGGTTTGTGAGGCCACCACCATCTGTTGCCTTGTACCCCAAGTCCGAACCCACAAATAATGAATAATTACACAGGCTTAAAAGCTACTACAACCTTCATTTTAAAGCAATTTAAAGTTTAAAGGTGCCTTTTTGTTAATGGTGTCTAATTTCTCAGTGAAAAAAGAAAATAATTAAAATCTAAAGTCACAAAGAAATGGCTTGGAATGGAATGTAATCAAACGAACCATGAAACCCTTACAAGTGACTGCATGAATATTAACACTAGAGGGCGTTTACACCCAGGAATTCAGTACGAGGTTCAGCGTAACAATAGGACAAAATTGCACCTGCGAGCTGTTATTTTACTATCTTAATCATTTATATTTAATCTTAAAGATCTAGTTAATTTAGCTAAATATTGTGTTAAATATTTCAGCATTTAAAACTGAATTGCCTCAAATAGGGACAGTGACTAATTTCCATTTGAAGAAAAAGATGTGCTTGCATACAAAAATCCCTTTCTTTAAATGTGAATGACAGGCAGCAATACGTATCATAGCTTGGTTGAACAACATTACTGCTTGAGATCAGGAAGTGAGTTTCACTGATTGCTTCTCATAGCATTCCAGTTATTGTTGACATGATATTGCGCCAAGGTGTTGCAGAAGGATAACGTTTTCCACTCAAATCTCAGAGCACAAAGCTCACTTTCATAAAATGTTCCTTCCTTTTCCTAGGATGGTAAAGTCAGCAGTAGTGACGTAGCCCATTTATTGACCTGTGCAAACGGTCCCCGAGCGGCCGCACCGGGTCGGCTGGCAAAGTCCTGTTACATAAGAATGCTGAACGACATGCCAGCATCTGCATTTTTCACCATTGCAGGCAACTGAAATTAGCAGATATATTGTACATTCTTCCGTGCTGCTTCGTGAAAATGTTTTAAGTACTAAATGATCCGATCAATGATCAATGCTGATTAACTCGCCAGGGGTATCATTTAACTCTTTGCGAACACGAGCGGTGTTGATGGGGTTAAAACACGCCCCTCACTCCTGAGTGTAAAATAGGCGGGTTCATCGCGTATTCACATCCAATCGGGTTTCCCTACATTGGGTCAGTGTCTCGGACATGGAAATAAATATGGATTGTCACTGAATATAATTTTTTTTCTGTTCCAGTAAAACCACTTTGCAATTCCCCGAATCCGATGTAGAGGACAGATAGATTACCTTAGCGGACCACATGGACTTACATCGCAGGCTGTAGCCTATTTCACCAGCTGCCGTAGCTACCCACAGAGGATCGCTGGCGTTCAGTCTCTGCTACCAGGGTTGGGCGTGTTTAGCTAAATCGTTTCGCCTTTGTCCATCATTATCTCATGTAGGCTAATGCCGTCTGTTTTAGGCAACCATGCGTCTCATGCGTATACATAGGGATCCTAGTATTTCTGGTGCTGATAAATATGCTGCATATCAGCTGTAGCCTAATAGCATAAAGAGTCTTCTTTTGGTGCTGACGGGACGTTATTTCGTTTGAGTGCCATTCTTAACCTGTGCCATTTTTTCAGTTGTGATTCAAGCCGCCGACTTGGTGGTGACTAGTTATTCCTTGTGCATTGAGCTAGTTATCTAGGGCAGCTAACAGGACACGGCACGATTTGCCCGTTTTTTATTAACTTACTGATTCATTACAATTTGCCTAGAGATAAGGTTAGATAACTCGCTAAATGACTCATATGAATGGTATCGTCTCTTACGTGACTCGCAGCATATTTCGCTAGCTGCGTTGCTGATATTTCTCTGTAGTTTGTTTTACGTGCATCCTCTTGCAAGCTAAGGTGCTTGACAGCTTTTGCATTTATCGCGACATAGACACGCCGCAGTTGCGTGTCGTTGTCGGACCCAGCCTCTTTTTGCCTGCAGACAGGCAGGCAGCATATAGCCGCGCTCTCTTTCATTCCGAGGCATTTTAGCCGGGAAATTTCGTCGTTCATGTTTCGCCAAGAAATCAGTGTACTATCTTTCATTCCGTCTTGTTCTTACCTTTTCCAATACGAGAAGCGGAACATGTCTCGGTATAATATCTACAGCCTGTTAGACTGGGTATACGGTGGTGTGGACCCCAAGTTCGAAGGAAACGGGGGGCCGGAGTGTGCCGCCTTCCTCTCCCCACAACAGCGAATCAACGAAAGCTTGGTCATGATTTTTATATCCATCATAGAGGTAATACTGGCACTAAGAAAGATCAACATTTCAAAAGAACTGAAAGAAATCGCGAAGGGAGGCGGAAAAGCCGAGGAAGACAGCTTGGGTAAAAACTTGTTGCTGGTGGCTCTGTGTATGACTTTCGGAGTGGAGGTGGGCTTCAAGTTTGCGACGAAGACGGTGATCTATCTCCTGAATCCCTGTCACGTTGTCACCATGGTTCAGGTACGCATGCAAGAACATTAAACAGGCTACTAATTTTCGGTCTGATGATTTGTAGCTATACAGTGGTATGTTTTCGTAAAGGCGGTGTAGCGAGGTACCCTACTTTGGAACAGTGAAAACCGTTTTGTTGGGCTAACTTCCCTTCAATGACCACACCATTCAACAAGCCTATGCAGGTAGGTACAAGGAAGAAATTGATTCCATAAGCTAAGCCTAACCATAGCTTATCTTCTTGTGAATCAAAACATAACTTAAGGGCAAAATAATAAAACTGAAATAGCCTGCTTATTTAGTTACAGTATTATGAATAATGAAAGCAATAAGCTAACTTTGTTTGGGATCTTATTTCAACCCAGACCCATCTACTTGAACAGTTGATTTAGCACCTTTTGTAAACTCATAATGGATAAATGGGCTACTATAAGGCAAGTATGAATGAATAATTGTTGAAAATATGAATACAGCAGCCTTTGCAAAGAAATGATCAGAACATTTTAACTATCTGTCCACCAGTGATAGTACATTAAGTGAAACATGTCATTAAGGAACAAGGATAGAGGGATAGAGCAAACGTGCCTGAATTTTCTTCTCTGTGAAGGTGTTCTCTATTTAAATGATTGCACTGCTGTGTTCTGTTACTGCTGTGTTCCCCCAACCCTCCTGGCATAAGTCTTCGCCTGTAGGGTGTGAAATAGTCACTGGGTCTCCTGTAGTACTGTGTGGCCTGTAGGGTGTGAAATAGTCACTGGCTCTCCTGTAGTACTGTGTGGCCTGTAGGGTGTGAAATAGTCACTGGGTCTCCTGTAGTACTGTGTGGCCTGTAGGGTGTGAAATAGTCACTGGCTCTCCTGTAGTACTGTGTGGCCTGTAGGGTGTAAAATAGCCACTGGCTCTCCTGTGGTACTGTGTGGCCTGTAGTGTGTGAAAAAGTCCCTGAATCTCCTTTGGCTATTAAGTGGACTAAACCGAGTCATGCTGTATTAAGTGGACTAAGCTTAGCCATACTGTATTAAGTGGACTAAGCTTAGCCATACTGTATTAAGTGGACTTAGCTTAGCCATACTGTATTAAGTGGACTAAGCTTAGCCATACTGTATTAAGTGGACTAAGCTTAGCCATACTGTATTAAGTGGACTAAGCTTAGCCATACTGTATTAAGTGTGGGGCGACATAGCTCAGGAGGTAAGAGCGGTTGTCTGGCAGTCGGAGGGTTGCCGGTTCGATCCCCCACCCTGGGCATGTCGAAGTGTCCCTGAGCAAGACACCTTACCCCTAATTGCTCTGGTGAATGTGAGGCATCAACTGTAAAGCGCTTTGGATAAAAGTGCTATATAAATGCAGTCCATTTACCATTTAAGTGGGCTAAACTTAGCCATACTGTATTAAGTGGACTAAGCTTAGCCGTACTGTATTAAGTGGACTAAGCTTAGCCATACTGTATTAAGTGGACTAAGCTTAGCCATACTGTATTAAGTGGACTAAGTTTAGCCATACTGTATTAAGTGGACTAAACTTAGCCATACTGTATTAAGTGGACTAAGCTTAGCCATACTGTATTAAGTGGACTAAGCGTAGCTATACTGTATTAAGTGGACTAAGCTTAGCCATACTGTATTAAGTGGACTAAGCTTAGCCATACTGTATTAAGTGGACTTAGCTTAGCCATACTGTATTAAGTGTGGGGCGACATAGCTCAGGAGGTAAGAGCGGTTGTCTGCAGGGTCATAGGATTACATGCAGGACAGGCTGAAAGCAGCTTAAATAGACTTATTTAGACGTCTAATTTTGCAGCTCTCTTCTCTTAAATCTGTGTTCAGCTGATAGGCTCTGTACCATTAGCCAGCGCTCAGCAAGCCTGTAACAGCCCTGAGGAGCATGGCCAGGACATTTTATAAAGAATCAGGAAGGTTTGTTCAGTGCAACGGCTGCTTCATACAGATTTCTCCAGGTATCGGTCAGCCAGCAGTGCCTCTGGAAGCAGGTCTGCAGGAAGTCCAGTGTTTGCACCTGTTTGTGAGCATTTGCATGTTCTTTGTGCTCTTTGTCATGGTGGCTTCAGGGAGTTCATTTGTTCATGTGTATTTTACATTTGAGGAAGAGCATATCTAAAACAGTGTCTCTGAGCGCTTCTTTGGAGCTGTAAATACAGAAATAGGCTGGCAGCACCCCGCCCCCCCCCCGTCCCCCCCTGTCCCCCCCTGAACCGCGACCGTGTCCCCCTGGGTGAGCTGAAATGCAGCCGTGTCTCCCTGCGCAAGCTGAACAGCAGCCGTGTCCCCCTGGGTGAGCTGAAATGCAGCCGTGTCTCCCTGCGCAAGCTGAAATGCAGCCGTGTCTCCCTGCGCAAGCTGAAATGCAGCCGTGTCTCCCTGCGCAAGCTGAAATGCAGCCGTGTCCCCCTGGGCAAGCTGAACTTCCCATGTCCCCCTAGGTGAGATGAAACGCAGCCGTGTCCCCCTGGGCGAGCTGAAATGTAGCCGTGTCCCCCTGGGTGAGCTGAACGGCAGCCGTGTCCCCCTGGGCGAGCTGAACCACAGCTGTGTCCCCTTGGGCGAGCTGAAACGCAGCCGTGTCCCCCTGGGCGAGCTGAACCACAGCTGTGTCCCCTTGGGCAAGACACGTTAAAAAGACACGTGCTGCAGTCCGTGCTCTGATCTGCCTTTTTGATTGGTCAGTTCTATACAATGTTCTGGGTAGTTTTATTTTTAGAATTTTAAAAGCAAATGCGTTGATAAAGCAAAACAACACCTGGCTTTTTGTCACAGTAATTCTTAAGGGTTTTCATTTGTGTTTAACACAGTTCATGCATTCAATTTCCACTGTTCCAGTTGGTCTTATCTTTGCGTTTACACAGATCTGGGCGTTTCCATGTGCTGTCTATTTCAAGGCTAATATTTGGCAGGTAAATAAAAAGCCTGGTACTGGCCAAGTGTAGCCAGTTTTCCACTGTGCCTTTTACCGGGATGCACAGCGAGGGCCAATCCCAGGTTTTTATGAGCTTATTGCTCTTATTTATTTATTAATAAGTCCAGTCTTTTATTTGTTCTTACATGTTTGATAAAGTCATGAGCTACAATTGCAGACTGCACATGAAAAATATTACTGATGTGGGAATGAACCAGCACTGGTGTTTACAGCTGTTAAGAAATGAAGTCAGAATGTTTGGCAGGGGGGTTGTAACGATACATTGATCCGGATTGATCAATCCACATCCAATCTTCAAAAGACTACAACGAGCAAAAATTAATCTGCAACGTTATGAAAGTATGAAAAATACTTCTTTGACAACACAAGCATCTTATTTCTTCTTGCCCAAGATGGTCTTGACAGCAGAGCTGCAGAGAGTGGAGCCGTATTCTAGTGGTTTGCTCTCTTGCAACTCTGCCAACATCGTTGTTTATGCTTCCGATTCGTCCTCATCTCTTGTGCTAATGCTGCTTTTCCTTCTGTTAAACGTGACATCAGTCTTTACACACTTAACCTGATTTTGGTTGTATGTGTGCATTGTAACTGGATTATGTGTGCTGTGTGCTATCATGGTGAAACCTTGAGGGTTACACCCCTAATTAGCAGACCCACCAGCTCTCCAGGGCTGGAGCTGTTCCCCCTGCTCAACTTTGTAGTAACTGCGGGTCAGAAGTGGGCGGAGTTTTCATGCTGTGGTGTGAGCGGGTCAGAGGTGGGCGGAGTCTTCATGCTGTGGTGTAAGTGGGTCAGAGGTGGGCGGAGTCTTCATGTTTTGGTGTGAGCGGGTCAGAGGTGGGCGGAGTTTTCATGCTGTGGAGTGAGCGGGTCAGAGGTGGGTGGAGTTTTCATGCTGTGGAGTGAGCGGGTCAGAGGTGGGCGGAGTCTTCATGCTGTGGTGTGAGCCAGTCAGAGGTGGGCGGAGTTGTCATGCTGTGGAGTGAGCGGGTCAGAGGTGGGTGGAGTCTTCATGCTGTGGTGTGAGCCAGTCAGAGGTGGGCGGAGTCTTCATGCTGTGGTGTGAGCCGGTCAGAGGTGGGCCCTCATTTACTGCTCACTCTCTCCTCCGTTCACTGCTCTGTCTCTCCCTCCCTCCCTCCCCTCATCTCTTGATTAAAGGGGTCCTGCCAGCTGGACTCTCTCTCTAAACTTTAGCTCTGCAGCATTGCAGCCTCCATAAGGCTGCTGTTGAGTCAGAACATTGACTTTATTGATGAGGGGAGATTGCTGCTCAGGCAGCAGGACCAATCACAGGGTTACTGCTGCCTAAAGTGGCCAATCACAGGGTTACTGCTGCCTAAAGCGGCCAATCATAGGGTTACTGCTGCCTAAAGCGGCCAATCACAGGGTTACTGCTGCCTAAAGTGGCCAATCACAGGGTTACTGCTGCCTAAAGTGGCCAATCACAGGGTTACTGCTACCTAAAGCAGCCAATCATAGGGTTACTGCTGCCTAAAGCCGCCAATCACAGGGTTACTGCTGCCTAAAGCAGCCAATCACACTGTTACTCCAGGCATTTTACCTGATATCCTGCTTTGGGCCCCATCTGGCACCTGGATCCACTTTTCGTCCATATATGGCTTCCTTTGTTGACGGGACGGTGATGATTTCAACACATCGCTCATCACATGGTGCAGTAGTGTGTTGCTTTAATATTCACTCCTGCAAGCAGTACGGGATCTCTCAGCATACCTGTACAAATAAGAGGTTCTCTTTAATCTGGGAAATACCAACTTAACTTTTCATATGGGTGTTGATTTTAACAAGCACGGTTTATACTTAGAAATTAGAATTTGCTCTCCATGGTAAAAGGGGTCAAAACATTACATGGAAAATGGTCACAAATCAGCGAAAGCAAAAACACTGCAGTAGGGTTGTTCCTTCAAACGTTACATTGGCCAATAGGACGGGCCAGGATGAGGAAGCTTTCTCAACCCAAATTACCTGGGGAATTAACTCACCTGGGTGACTCAGAGTCTGCATCCTGTGGAGCCCTGAGGAATGGTTGCTGATGTGCGAGATCTCTGGCATATTGGCTCGGCTTCACTGATTGGATCAGTAAAGATGTGCTTCAGTCATGTGCCGCCCCTATAGCTGATTCAGCCAATTGGAAAGCAGGTTTTAGTCATAGGAATCAGAGTTGATTATTCTGTGTAAAACATCAGTTGCCATGTAGGAAAATATATTATATATATATATATATATATATATATATATATATATATATATATATATATATATATATATTTTTTTTTAACAAGTAGCTTGTGTTCCTGGCTGGTAAGGGTTAGGGTTGGGGCAGGGCTTATCGCTGTGTAGGGTCTTCGCAGCAGTAAGGCCTGCTGGGGGTTTCCTGTTGTCCAGCCTGGGTTGGGGAGCAGCTGAGCAGTCCGGCGGTGTTTATTACAGTACTGCTGGTGACAGTCACACACAGGTACACTACATGATAAGTTGTTCATTTGTGCTTTGTGAGATATGGATTGGTAGTGAATGTTTGCCTATGGCAAGCTTTTTTTGTTTGCTTTAAAGCAGTTTGAGCAAACCTTTTCACTTTTACAAACATAACACTCTGGCATGAAGACTTCACATATTCTCTGTTACAACTGAAAACAACCATTGATTTCTACACTGTATTTCAACACTTTAAAATCAGAGTAATGGGTAGGTCATGGAGTTGACTTATCAGATATGATTCGTGCCTCATTATAAACTCACATCTGTGTTTTACTGTTAAAAACACTGGAACTCTGAAGCCAAAAACACTGCAAAAGTGTTGAAGCTCTGATAAGAACCGGTGTGGAGTTAAAGGCACATTGAGTTCAGGACTTCATGCTCAGTTCAGGTTGGGCTAACCACTTTTTTGCCTGAAGGCCCTGCTTGTCTTATGAATATTTTTCCCTTCTCTCTGAAAACCTGAAATGGCTGATTTTAAAGAAATTTTACCCAAAGCGATGAGAGGGAAATGGAGGAGTGGAATGAGCTGCAGCCCCTCTCTGAAGCAGCTGCTGGCTGATCTGGGAGATTAACTTCCTGGGTGAGCTCTGTAGGTGCTCAACCTGTTCAGGGAAGCTCTGTGTTTAGCAGCCTTCTCCTGATTTGGATTGCAAAGCATCTTCTAACATTACAGCAGGAAACTGTTGTATAACTGAAGATACAGGCACAGTACAACACAGCATACCGGTGTGTGTGTGTGTGTGCTGTGTGTCTGCGTGGTGTCTGGTGTGTGTGTGTTCAGTGTATTGTGAGTCTGCGTTGAGTGTGTGTGCTTGTTTCATTTATTTCACTTTTATTTCACCAGCCAAGTCATTAAGAACAAATTCTTATTTACAATGACGGCCTGACAAGCGACAAAAGCCACTTAAGGGAAGGGGAGGTGGGCTGTGTGTCTGCGTGTGTGTGTGTATCTGTGTGTGTGTGGTGTGTGTGTGTGCGTGTGTGAGTGAGTGTACTGTGTGTCTGCGTGTGTGTGTGTATGTGTGTGTGTGTATCTGTATGTGTGTGAGTGAGTGTACTGTGTGTCTGCGTGTGTGTGTGTATCTGTGTGTGTGTCTGCGTGTGTGTGTGCATCTGTGTGTGTGCGTGTGTGCGTGTATCTGTGTGTGTGTGTGAGTGTGTGAGTGAGTGTACTGTGTGTCTGCGTGTGTGTGTGTATGTGTGTGTGTGTGTGTATCTGTGTGTGTGGTGTGTGTGAGTGAGTGTACTGTGTGTCTGCGTGTATGTGTGTGTGTGTGTGTGCGTGTGTGTGTGTATCTGTGTGTGTGTGAGTGAGTGAGTGTGTGTCTGCGTGTGTGTGTGTGTGGTGTGTGAGTGAGTGTACTGTTTGTGCGTGTGTGTGTTTGTGCTATGTGTCTGTGCATGAGTGTGATTAAGTGAGTGAGTGTGTGTGAATGAGTGTCAGTGCCCCCATCCCCGTCCCTCTCCCCATGTCGCCCTGCCGCCCTGTTTAACGTGTTTCCTGAGGTTGGCAGCCCCCCCCCCCACCACCACCCATCACACAGCTAGACATGTTCTTACAGCGCACTCTCATAAAACATGCCCCGTCCACTGTAATTATGGACTAGCACACAGCACAGGGAACACGCACAAGCGCAGCACAGGGAACACGCACAAGCGCAGCACAGCACAGGGAACACGCACAAGCGCAGCACAGCACAGGGAACACGCACCAGCACAGCCCAGTACAGCACAGGGAAGACGCACAAACACAGCACAGGAAACACGCACGAGCACAACGCACAAGCACAGCACAAGGAACAGGCACGAGCACATGAGCACATAGGAGGCTTGCTTACTGAACAACCCCATTTCTCTTTGTTCTGCTCTTACTCATTTTTGGGATGATTAGTCAGATTTTTTTTTTTTTTCTAAGTTACTCTAGGAATTGAACTGCTGAAGTTGCAGTAAACAGGCGACTTCTGCAGTGTTCATGCAGGATTGTGTCCACTTTTATCTGTTCTCAGCACTTTCAGAGTTCTGCAGCTTCTCTTTGGGTCCTTTCCCATGATTCCCCTCTTTCTCCCCACTCACCCCACTGAGCTCACTGCTACAGCTAGAGCCGTGCTGACCCAGGATTTCTGTCTCCCGAACTGATCCCAGTACAGTAGCATTCAGTATTATCGGTCTACTGATATTTTTTATTATTTGTGTTTTTAAAATGATGCAACAGCTAGCCTACATACAAGAACACCCAGTTTGGTGTAAAATCAGTAAAGCAATTCAAAGGTAGGCAAGATCAGCTTAAATTATACAGAAAATAAAAAATAACGTAAAGGGATATTTTACTTTGGTATAATGGTCTAATTTTGTGGAGCCCACCCCATTGTATTTGCATTGTGTGAATACTGCTACATCGACTGCAGCATCAGCTGTCCCTGCTGACCATTAATGATACCGCCATTCCTCCTGGTCATCAGGCTCTCAATTCAGTGAGAGTGGGAGTGTGTGTTGAGTGGGAGTGGGACCGTGTGTATGAGTGGAAGTGGGAGTGTGTGTATGAGTGGGAGTGGGAGTGTGTGTATGAGTGGGAGTGGGAGTGTGTGTATGAGTGAGAGTAGAAGTGTGTGTATGAGTGGGAGTAGGAGTGTGTGTATGAGTGAGAGTAGGAGTGTGTGTATGAGTGGGAGTGCGAGTGTGTGTATGAGTTGAAGTGGGAGCGTGTGTATGAGTGAGAGTGGGAGCGTGTGTGTTGAGTGGGAGCGTGTGTATGAGTGGAAGTGTGTGTTGAGTGGGAGTGTGTGTATGAGTGGGAGTGGGAGTGTGTGCATGAGTGGGAGTGGGAGTGTGTGTATGAGTGAGAGTAGGAGTGGGAGTGGGAGTGTGTGTATGAGTTGAAGTGGGAGTGTGTGTATGAGTGGGAGTGGGAGTGTGTGTATGAGTTGAAGTGGGAGCGTGTGTATGAGTGGAAGTGGGAGTGTGTGTATGAGTGAGAGTGGGACCGTGTGTATGAGTGGAAGTGGGACCGTGTGTATGAGTGGGAGTGTGTGCATGAGTGGGAGTGGGAGTGTGTGTATGAGTGAGAGTAGGAGTGTGTGTATGAGTGGGAGTGGGAGTGTGTGTATGAGTGGGAGTGTGTGCATGAGTGGGAGTGGGAGTGTGTGTATGAGTGGGAGTGGGAGTGTGTGTATGAGTGGAAGTGGGAGTGTGTGTATGAGTGGGAGTGGGAGTGTGTGTATGAGTGAGAGTAGGAGTGTGTGTATGAGTGGGAGTGGGAGTGTGTGTATGAGTTGAAGTGGGAGCGTGTGTATGAGTGAGAGTGGGAGCGTGTGTGTTGAGTGGGAGCGTGTGTATGAGTGGAAGTGTGTGTTGAGTGGGAGTGTGTGTATGAGTTGAAGTGGGAGCGTGTGTATGAGTGGAAGTGGGAGTGTGTGTATGAGTGAGAGTGGGAGTGTGTGTTGAGTGGGAGCGCGTGTATGAGTGGGAGTGGGAGAATGTGTATGAGTGGAAGTGTACATGGTTTCAGTAAGCCAGGCCTTGCTAACAGCATCTGAGACCGTTTTGGTGACCTAACCCTAACCCTATCCCTTATTCCCCCCACAGATCTTCTTGCTGGCCTGTCCTCCCTGCAGAACGACTGTCATCATCTTTCGGTGAGTGACTGCAGTGCGTTAACCGTGACCTCACCCAAACCTGCACTCCCCCTCACCCAAACCCACAGGCTGTGTGTGTGTGTGGGTTTGTGCGTGTGTAGGGTGTGTGTGTACCTGTGCGTGTGTCGGGGTGTGTGTGAGTGTGTGTCGGGGTGTGTGTGTACCTGTGCGTGTGTTGGGGTGTTTGTGAGTGTGTGTGGGTTTGTGCGTGTGTAGGGTGTGTGTGTACGTGTACGTGTGTCGGGGTGTGTGTGAGTGTGTGTCGGGGTGTGTGTGTACCTGTGCGTGTGTTGGGGTGTTTGTGAGTGTGTGTGGGTTTGTGCGTGTGTAGGGTGTGTGTGTGTGTGTGTCGGGGTGTGTGTGTACCTGTGCGTGTGTTGGGGTGTTTGTGAGTGTGTGTGGGTTTGTGCGTGTGTAGGGTGTGTGTGTACGTGTCCGTGTGTCGGGGTGTGTGTCTGTGTGTGTGTATCATATGATGCATCACGTTAAGAGACTGTCAGACTGCTTCTATAAATAAGCCTTTGTCCTGACAGCCCCGCCGTGCCTGAAAGTTCCAGGCATTTTTAGTCACTTTATGGAGATAAAAGCGGGACAGGAGAGGGCAGGAGCTCCTGCTGGAGAGCCTAATTATTTATTACATGTATCCTGTTACCAACCCTCATACCACATGCCCTGCGCAAGCCCATAATCATCAGAACATACTGTAGCTGCTGAACGCTGTGCATTCATAATTATCAGTGATAGATGTTCCACGTTTTGCAGTAGATGAGGGTGTGTTCGGAGGAGTGGAACTCCTCCCTCCTGGCTCAAGGCTGCTGTGGTAGTGTCCCCTGCGGGAACTGAACCTGCACCCCCCAAACCACCAAACCCCAGTACGGTCATGGGCCACTGCCCCGGCGGAGCTAAGAGGGTAGAACAGGGAAAGGGGCGGAGCTTAGGGGTGTAACAGAGAAAGGGGCAGAGCTTAGGGGTGTAACAGGGAAAGGGGCAGAGCTTAGGGGTGTAACAGGGAAAGGGGCAGAGCTTAGAGGTGTAACAGGGAAGGGGCGGAGCTTAGGGGTGAAACAGAAAGGGGTGGAGCTTAGGGGTGTAACAGGGAAAGGGGCAGAGCTTAGGGGTGAGACAGAGAAAGGGTGGAGCTTTTGGGGTACAACAGGGAAAGGGGCAGAGCTTATGGGGTATAACAGAGAAAGGGGCAGAGCTAAGTTGTTTTTCTACACCCATCCATCTGTCCATCTTCTTGTGCAGCTTTAACTGATGATACTTGACTAGGGCTTTCTCTTTAGGGACACAGTACACTGGTTAAGTCCACACTGAGTCTTTTGGGCTAGCGGTACTGCAGTGTTAGCGTCTCACACTGAGTGTTATGGGCTAGTGGCACTGAGTCTTTTGGGCTAGCGGCACTGAGTCTTTTGGGCTAGCGGCACTGAGTCTTTTGGGCTAGTGGTACTGCAGTGTTAGCGTCTCGCTCTGTGAGTGTTTTGGGCTAGTGGTACTGCAGTGTTAGCGTCTCGCTCTGTGAGTGTTTTGGGCTAGCGGTACTGCAGTGTTAGCGTCTCACTCTGTGAGTGTTTTGGGCTAGCAGTACTGAGTGTTAGCGTCTCGCTCTGTGAGTGTTTTGGGCTAGCGGCACTGAGTGTTTTGGGCTAGCGGTACTGAGTGTTTTGGGCTAGCGGTACTGAGTGTTAAGGGCTAGCGGTACTGAGTGTTTTGGGCTAGCGGTACTGAGTGTTAGCGTCTCGCTCTGTGAGTGTTTTGGGCTAGCAGCACTGCAGTATTAGCGTCTCGCTCTGTGAGTGTTTTGGGCTAGCGGCACTGCAGTATTAGCGTCTCGCTCTGTGAGTGTTTTGGGCTAGCGGTACTGAGTGTTAGCGTCTCGCTCTGTGAGTGTTTTGGGCTAGCGGTACTGAGTGTTAGCGTCTCGCTCTGTGAGTGTTTTGGGCTAGCGGTACTGCAGTATTAGCGTCTCGCTCTGTGAGTGTTTTGGGTTAGCGGTACTGAGTGTTAGCGTCCCGCTCTGTTCCCGGTGCGCGGGTCTATAGGGAATTCCTGGGATGGGGTGCCGAGCGCCAGGGCCAGACAGCATGTCACTCACAGCCTTAATTGGAAAGTCCACTGCGCTGCTGGAATGTGTCATGGGGCAGTGAAGTCACCCCCCTGCACGCACCTGGGGCGTGGCCTCTACTGAGAGGGGTCAGATTCGCTTAGGCGATCCAAAAAAAGCACGTAGTAAGACAAGTACTCACCAGTCTCAGTTCCAATACGATTCAGCTGCATCATTGCCAGTCAAAGTAAAATGTTCATCAAAGTAAGGCTGTCAATCAAAAGTAGCATCATAACCATCTCAGCCTGCAGAAGTTGCTTGGGAAACTGTTATTTAACAAAGGATTGCAGGAATACTGTTTATTGGGGCCAAATCAGAAAGCTGACAGTGACCCTGTATACAGTGGAATCATAGCTGTGATGTTAAACATTTGAGTATTCCGAGGGAGAGTTCCATAATAAAACTGATGGGCTGGATTTTAGCATTGAGAAGCTTGCAGTATAGCGGGATCCTGTGCAGTACTGTGGGATTAGCGGGATTAGCGATCCGGATGCCCAGCGCCTCTCTTTGTGAGAGCTCTTTCAGCGCCCAGACCCCAAAAATGTGACTGAGTCACGGTGCATTCACCACCCCGACGCTGGAGGGGTCATATCAGGGCAGCCGATCTCCACAGAGCCGCTTGGTCTGGAGCTGGACGCTGCGGAGATGAGGGGAGAGGGAGAGAGGGAGGGAGGGAGAGAGAGACAGAGAGGGAGAGACATAGAGAGCTTTCTGTCCGTCTGTTCACTAATGAAATGCTGTCAGTATGAACAGACAGGTGCCAGTAATGGCCTGATGCCCCTGCTGGCGTTTCAGGGGTGGCATGGCGTTCCAGAGGGTGGCATGGTGTTTCAAGGGGTAGCATGATGCACAGCGGCAGCAGCAGGTCTGTTTCTCAGTAGGGGTGACCCCCTGTTTCTGACTCCCTGGTTTTGACTCCCTGGTTTTCCTCCGCAGACTGCAGGTCCACATGCTGAACGGAGCCCTGCTCGCCCTCCTCTTCCCCGTCGTCAACACCCGGCTGGTAAGAGCGCGGACCGCTGGGACCGCTGGGACCGCTGCGCTCAGTGTGCTCAGTGCGCTCTGTGCGCTCTGTGTGCTCTGTGCATTCAGTGTGCTCAGTGCGTTCTGTCCATTCAGTGTGCTCAGTGCGCTCAGTGCGTTCTGTCCGTTCAGTGTGTTCTGTGCGTTCAGTGTGCTCAGTGCGTTCAGTGTGCTCAGTGCGCTCAGTCCATTCAGTGTGTTCAGTGTGTTCTGTGCGTTCAGTGTGCTCTGTGTGTTCATTGCGTTCAGTGCGCTCTGTCCGTTCAGTGTGCTCAGTGTGCTCAGTGCGCTCTGTCCGTTCAGCGTGCTCAGTGCGCTCAGTGTGCTCAGTGCGCTCAGTGCGCTCAGTGCGCTCAGTGCGCTCAGTGCGCTCAGTGCGTTCAGTGTGCTCAGTGTGCTCAGTGCGCTCTGTCCGTTCAGCGTGCTCAGTGCGCTCAGTGTGCTCAGTGTGCTCAGTGTGCTCAGTGCGCTCAGTGCGCTCAGTGTGCTCAGTGTGTTCAGTGTGTTCAGTGCGCTCTGTGAACGTTAGGGCTTCTTCCAGGAGCATCTCCACAGAACTCCATCCAGATCACCGCACTGCTGATGAGCTCACAGGCTTGTTATTTTAAAAGTGGGATTTGCGCTGTCCTGCTGCAGGTTTCAGACGCATCTCTGCACAAAAGAGTTCTCTCACGGCGACACGGCGTGCCTCGACTCCAGCCTCCGTTCAGTCAGCAGGTCAACAGCAAAGCACGTATATGTTTGAGTTTATTATAATATTACCGTATGTGTTGGATTCTATCTGAGCCTCCCAGAAAGTGAAGACGAATCTCCGTCAGTACTGTTCTGTAAAGAAGGGATTGGGGATCGGTGAAGAGTGGCAGTTCGGCCTCCTCCTGTCTTTACCCCCCAGCAGGGGTGGAAGGGAGTAGCGCTGTGTTTAATGCACCTGTCCCACACCGAGGCGGAAATCGAGCCAAGATCAAATCTGTTCTCTTCACCACGCTGGTTACAAACGCAGAAACCCCACCTTCCAGTGTCTGAGTGCTGTTTGAGTGCTGAGGAACACAAAGGGCCCTGCTCCTGGCTGTGAGGAAGCTGAAACCAGGTCAGGTGTTTGTTTAAATGGGGGTTCGGCTCCCCCCATGTCTCAGAATGTTGCTGTAACCACGGCCACCGAGTCCCAGGCTGTTTGACTGGTTTTCTGTTGTCTGGCTGCATTGTTGCAAAGCAAGAATGACAATAAATGTCATATTGAGTTACTGCTGAGGGAGCTGTAAAATGGCCCCTGGTGTTTCTCTCAGTGTTACGTTACTGAGAGAGCAGTTTCCCTGAGCTCTAAACACTGCCACACAAAGGGGAAGGCCAGGTGTAAACACAGCCACACAGAGGGGAAGGCCGGGTGTAAACACTGCCACATAGAGGGGAAGGCCAGGTGTAAACATAGCCACAGAGAGGGGAAGGCCAGGTGTGAACACAGCCGCAGAGAGGAGAAGGCCAGGTGTAAACACAGCCACACAGGGGAAGGCCAGGTGTAAACACAGCCGCAGAGAGGGGAAGGCCAGGTGTAAACATAGCCACAGAGAGGGGAAGGCCAGGTGTAAACACAGCCACACAGGGGAAGGCCAGGTGTAAACACAACCACAGAGAGGGGAAGGCCAGGTGTAAACACAGCCGCAGAGAGGGGAAGGCCAGGTGTAAACACAGCAGCAGAGAGGGGAAGGCCAGGTGTAAACACAGCCGCAGAGAGGGGAAGGCCAGGTGTAAACACAGCCGCAGAGAGGGGAAGGCCAGGTGTAAACATAGCTACAGAGAGGGGAAGGCCAGGTGTGAACACAGCTGCAGAGAGGGGAAAGCCAGGTGTGAACACAGCCGCAGAGAGAGGAAAGCCAGGTGTAAACACAGCCACACAGGGGAAGGCCAGGTGTAAACACAGCCACACAGGGGAAGGCCAGGTGTAAATATAGCCACAGAGAGGGGAAGGCCAGGTGTAAATATAGCCACAGAGAGGGGAAGGCCAGGTGTAAACACAGCCGCAGAGAGGGGAAGGCCAGGTGTAAACACAGCCACACAGGGGAAGGCCAGGTGTAAACACAGCCGCAGAGAGGGGAAGGCCAGGTGTAAACACAGCCGCAGAGAGGGGAAGGCCAGGTGTAAACACAGCCGAAGAGAGGGGAAGGCCAGGTGTAAACACAGTGTCCTATCTGGGTAATCACCAGCTGCATTAGCTGCACAGTCCTGGATACATTACGTGCCAGCCTGCGTGTGGCAGCGTGTGGCCACTCCCTGTGTGTTTCGGATGACACAGCTGCTAGTCAACTGAGACATTCCCAACTCGGACTAAAGAAAAATGGGAAATTGTGTCATTATCCTGTGATCGCCTGAGATTGGTGCACAGGATTGTGGGAAAGATCGAACTATTAATCTGCAGCTAGAGAGGGGACGCAAAGACTAGTTGCTAGGAGACTGTCAGGTGCAGGTGACAAATGTTCGAAGGCTGTGATGCTGTGCCACATTCTCATGCTGCTCACTATGTATGCACCAGTTCTGCAGCTACATGCAAACTGGGACGAACAGAATGACATTATTGCTCCTAAGTTCCTACTTCACCCACTTTGTTCATATTTTTAATTTGGCCATAGTTTTTCAGTAAACCTGAGCAGTTGTTTACAGAATAAATTTTGACTGTAGAAGCTTTTGCTCAGATGTTGAATTAAAATTCCTGTTGCTTCTATAAAGGCTAACCCAGCTTATACAAACATTCCCTCTGCACTGTCCATTGCAGTAAAAATAAGGGGAAAACATTCTCACCATCCTGGCAGACTCACAGTTTACTTGTGTGAGTCTTGTTTTGCAGGCCCCTCTCTTGTGCGAGTCTTGTTTTGCAGGCCCCTCTCTCATGCGAGTCTTGTTTTGCAGGCCCCTCTCTCGTGCGAGTCTCGTTTTGCAGGCCCCTCTCTTGTGCAAATCTTGTTTTGCAGGCCCCTCTTGTGCAAATCTTGTGCACTGCAGTCCCCTTGTCCTGTGCTGTCTTTGTAAGATGTTTTTACTGCCACAGTAATGGCCTGATGCCCCTCATGTGAGATAATGTCCTGTTTCCCTTGGTCCCATTGTAAACCATTACAGGTTATTCTGTGTAATGGAACCCGTAACACTGTGGGGTGTGTATCATTACTATGCACAAGGTTTTCACACGTGTCTTTACTGATGTGCTGTTATAATCTGTGGTCTCTTCACAGCTCCCATTTGAAAAGGAAGTGTACTACATCCAGCACTCTATGCTCTACCTCGTCCCCATCTACCTCTTCAGGAAAGGAGGTGGGTTTCTGTCATGGTGGCCCTCAGAGTGACACACTGACCGGCCAATCAAACTGCACAGAACAGAAAGAAGTACATGCAACTGCGCCTGAACAAGCTTCAGCTGCAGAAGCGCAAGTGATGAACAAAATCCAGTGGCTTTCCTCTGACAGGTCAGCTGGAAATACTGTCTGAATCAGACTATGGGCCCGATCTGGCACCACTGCTACACTCCACATTTTTCTTTCAGTGGTCAAAGCAATTTCATTACATTACATTACATTACATTACAGGCATTTGGCAGACGCTCTTATCCAGAGCGACGTACAACAAAGTGTATAACCATAACCAGGAACAAGTATGATGAAACCCCTATAGAGAAGTACCGGTCCAAGTGCAGGGAACAACCGCATAGTTCAACTTGGACCCTGAAGGTTAAACTGATTAACACTAACACAACGAGAACGGCAACAACACAGTCTATGGAAAAAAATACAAGCAGTAGTTAAGACAGTTAATGCACCTAAGTCACCTACAAAACAGCTGCCTAGTTACAACCCTAAGCCTACAGTCATTTACAGGGGGGTAGGGAGGGATGGGGAGAGGTGCAGCCTGAAGAGGTGAGTCTTCAGTCGTCGTTTGAAATGGGTCAGTGTCTCAGCTGTTCTGACCTCCACGGGGAGGTCATTCCACCATCGTGGGGCCAATTTCAAACAATCAAAGTGAACGCCAAATATAGAAAGTCAGTGAAAGGTGTGTGTGTGTGTGCATATGTGTTTCTATATGGAAAGCCAACATGTATAAGCCAAGTTTCATATTATATTCTTATCATAAACCGGTTATTGGTTATTTTAAAACACATTTAGTAAACTATTTAAAAAATGTACACAAATTGAGTATACAATTCTTAATGCAACAGTTCCAATTTATAAGGTCTAGACTTCCTAAAATGAGTGAATTTTGGTGTGAATCTGAAATGACCCACATTTCGCTGTGTGCTCCTGCTTATTTAGTGCTTTGCTGCTTCTGCAATATTTTACTGCAGTTCATTCATATTTCACATAAACCTGCTTCTGTGTTGGGAAAATAACATATCAATATTATTTCAGATCCAGAATAAAACTGCGCAAATAAAAATGAGAAACAGAGAAATTGGTCTGTAGAAGAAGGCGGAATATGATGAGAAATGCATAAATATGAAGAAGCAGGAATGCAGTGCTTTAGTGATCCAGGGAGGGTGTGGTACGGCTGCACCATGGAGACATACTGAGAGACAGCACCATCTAGTGTCCATTTACCATCATTACCAGTAACAGAATAATGGAGCACGTGTGGTTTCTTTTTGACACATTAGGAGATTCCAGGAGTATGAAATGAATATCTACAGCATCTTGAGATCTGGGAGAGCGTAAGCGTGTTGAGTGTGCGGGAGAGACGTTAGCGTGTTGAGTGTGCAGGAGAGACGGTAGCGTGTTGAGTGTGCAGGAGAGATGTTAGCGTGTTGAGTGTGCAGACTGTAAGTGTGTTGAGTGTGCGGGAGAGACGTTAGTGTGTTGAGTGTGCAGACTAAGCGTGTTGAGTGTGCAGGAGAGACGTAAGCGTGTTGAGTGTGCAGGAGAGACGTTAGTGTGTTGAGTGTGCAGGAGAGATGTTAGCGTGTAGGAGAGACGTTAGCGTGTTGAGTGTGCAGGAGAGACGTTAGTGTGTTGAGTGTGCAGGAGAGATGTTAGCGTGTAGGAGAGACGTTAGCGTGTTGAGTGTGCAGGAGAGACGTTAGCGTGTTGAGTGTGCAGGAGAGACGTTAGCGTGTTGAGTGTGCAGGAGAGACGTAAGCGTGTTGAGTGTGCAGGAGAGATGTTAGCGTGTTGAGTGTGCAGGAGAGATGTTAGCGTGTAGGAGAGACGTTAGCGTGTTGAGTGTGCAGACGAGACGTAAGCGTGTTGAGTGTGCAGGAGAGACGTAAGCGTGTTGAGTGTGCAGACTAAGCGTGTTGAGTGTGCAGGAGAAACATTAGCGTGCTGAGTGTGCAGGAGAGACGTTAACGTGTTGAGTGTGCGGGAGAGACGTTAGCGTGTTGAGTGTGCGGGAGAGAGGTAAGCGTGTTGAGCGTGCAGGAGAAACGTTAGCGTGCTGAGCGTGCAGGAGAGACGTTAACGTGTTGAGTGTGCGGGAGAGACGTTAGCGTGTTAAGTGTGCAGACTAAGCGTGTTGAGTGTGCGGGAGAGACGTTAGCGTGTTGAGTGTGCGGGAGAGACGTTAGCGTGTTGAGTGTGCAGACTAAGCGTGTTGAGTGTGCAGGAGAGACGTTAACGTGTTGAGTGTGCGGGAGAGACGTTAGCGTGTTGAGTGTGCAGACTAAGCGTGTTGAGTGTGCGGGAGAGACGTTAGCGTGTTGAGTGTGCGGGAGAGACGTTAGCGTGTTGAGTGTGCAGACTAAGCGTGTTGAGTGTGCAGGAGAGACGTTAACGTGTTGAGTGTGCGGGAGAGACGTTAGCGTGTTGAGTGTGCGGGAGAGACGTTAGCGTGTTGAGTGTGCGGGAGAGACGTTAGCATGTTCTGTTCTCTCCGCAGGCATGTACAGGCCTGAGCCGCTGGGGGACATGTGGTGGGCGTTGCTGTCCACGGGGATCCTGTTCCTCTATCACTTTGTGTTCCTGCAGGGCCTGGGCCTGGTAAGGCTGACTCCGCCCCCCACCAGTCACCACCTGACCATGTGACCCCGTTCCCCGGCTGGGTGTCCAGACCTGCACACTGGCAGAGATCACATGATCTCTGTGCTGACCATAGGGCCGAAACATTCACACTTCTCTTCACTGTTTCACCAAGTGAAACGGAAGTAGCATCATTACTGAAGTTACAAAACATCTCATTTCTGCCAATGTGAAGGTCTACCCTACCGACTCTCTCACCGCTGCACACCGGCCAACCGACCCTCTCACCGCTGCACACCGGCCAACCGACTATCTCACCGCTGCACACCGGCCAACCGACTATCTCACCGCTGCACACCGGCCAACCGACTCTCTCACCGCTGCACACCGGCCAACCGACTCTCACCGCTGCACTCCGGCCAACCGACTCTCTCACCGCTGCACTCCGGCCAACCGACTCTCTCACCGCTGCACACCGGCCAACCGACTCTCACCGCTGCACTCGGCCAACCGACTCTCTCACCGCTGCACACCGGCCAACCGACTCTCACCGCTGCACACACACGCACACTCTCACACACACACGCACACTCTTACCCCTTTCAGTCCGATGTCTTGGCAGCGGGCAGGGCCATGTCCAGCCGGGGCAGAAGCAGGAGAAACTGCGCCCTTGTCCCCAGAAAAGCACACAAATAAGCACAAGTTATTTAGCGATACCTGCACAGTTCAGCATCGATTAAATACGCCGCTTTATCCCGCGTGCTGCCAGGTAGTACAAAAGTGCAAATCAAGTAACCAAATAATTAAAAACTCAGACGTGTATCTTCCAATAGCAACAAACTGCCCCTTACCTGAACAGCAGAGCAGCATTCAGCTCTCAAACATGCTGCACTCTGCAGATGTGGAAGCCTGCAGGCAGTCAGGTGTGTGTGCGTGTGTGTGTGTCGGTGCGTGCGTATGTGTGTGTGCCGGTGCGTGTCGGTGTGAGAGTGTGTGTGTGTCGGTGCGTGTGTGCCGGTGTGTGTGTGTGTGTGTGTCGGTTTGAGTGTGTGTGTGTGTCAGTGTGAGTGTGTGTGTCGGTCGGTGCGTGCGCAGGGATGAGTGAATCTCTGTCCTGGTACTCAAACGTAGCAGGACAGACAGCAGGCAGGCCGCACTGGAATCAGAGAACGTGTCAAACGGGGCACAGGTGTGCCGCAATTAAAGACCGCTCTACCCAGCTCCGCCCACCAGCATCCTATTCAGGAACCCAGGACCAGCCTGCAAAACCACACAGTCAAGTACACTACCACCCAACCCCAGACCCCCCCACCCCACAGGCCCCCCCTCCCGCCACGCGTTACTGTGCTCTCAGCCTTCAGGCCAACATTTCTACACTCTCACCCCCCCAGGTCACCGAGGTCAACCTGAACAACATGCTGTGCCCGGCCGTGTCGGACCCCTTCTACGGGCCCTGGTACCGGGTGTGGGCCACCGGGCACCAGACCCTGCTGACGCTGATGCACGGGAAGGTTCTGACCCTGCTGTCACACAGCACCGGGCCCGCCTGGCGCCACCTGCTGGACAGCCTGCGACTGCGCAACAAGAAGCTGGACTGACCTGAGACCGACCGGACATGATCCACCCTCCCCTCCCACCCCAGCGACTGTTTTGAGCTCTTTTACTTTCAACTCGTATCGTATCGTACTAGTCAACATGAGCGTTTGTATTTTACTCATTTTGGGGTCAGTGAGAAACTCAGCGTGCTGCAGTCGTTGCAGTTGCCGTGCTGCGGTCGCCGGGCTGCGGTTGCCGTGCTGCGGTCGCCGTGCTGCGGTCGCCGGGCGTGGTTACGCTTGTGACAGTTTGAGCTCAGTGGTGCACCTGCCTTATTTCTGAGCGGACCTTCCAAACTCGCAGGACTCCTGGCTCATAAACGGGCCGTTTTAAATTCTTTCATCAGGCAGTGGCACGCCACCGTTTCCAGGTGCACAGTTCAGGCCTCGTTTGTTTAAATGTGGGTTCGCCTTACCCCAAAAAACGTTTGTATTGTGTGGCTGTTTAATCTGCTGTAAAGGGTGGTGGTGTTTAATCCACCTCACTGTGTGGGGTGCTCATGGGGGGGGGGGGGGAGCATCTCCACTGCTGAACAGGGTGTAGTATTCTACAGAGACGGAGGAGCCCTGGGCATAGTCCCACCAAAAGCCCCGCCCAGCCTGTGGATTGGTACTGCAGTGAATTCTGGGAAAGAGGGCCTAGCCAATGAGGAACAGATTAGCAACTGAGAAGCCCCTCCCCCCGGGACCTTGTCAGATAGACATTGGACCCATATTCTAGCCTCCTGTGGGAAAGGGATGCGTTTTCTCTGAATTGTATATATATGAAGCATTCACCAGATGTGGGGACTTTTTGTACATTAATCCAGTGAATCTGTACTGTGCTGTATTGGAAATAAAGTATTATCTCTGTTTAAAAGATGTCTATTTCAATTGTATTTTCCAACAATCTGTTGAATTCCATTTTCCATGTGTCTACACTGCTGCATCTGAAATGCTTTTTCTGTTACTGTACTGTACTGGGGATAGACATGGACTGTGTTCATGACTTCTAATTAAAAATATACAGCATCTAGTAGCCATTACGGTAGCTGGCCATGCTGAGTCCCACCTGCCAGCCGCCAAACAGAAAATAAACCCTAACATAGTCTCTATTTTCTGTTTGGTAGAAGGTGTGACTTGGCTAAAATATTTAAAAACAGCGCATCTAGTAACAATTACAGTAGCTGGCATAGTAGAGGTCATGTGACCAAACTGTGGTTTAACTGGTAAAGTTCAGTCATTCTTTATCTTGACTGGGACAGAAAAATGAATGGAATATTTCATACTTACGTCTGGGCATAGCAAACGCTGAAAACACATCTCAGTGATAATTCCCTCCTAAAGAGTCCAAAGACCCAATCAGACATGGTTACATGGCAGAGCACCAGATTTCATTTGACAAAAATTACATCATAGCACAGACTTTTCCAGAAGGTCAGGAATGTGATAACCAAGCTCTGGGTACCTGGATTGTGTTCAGTGTAGCATGAAGGTTCAAAGAAAGAATGCGAAATGCTTACAGCACCACCTTGAGGTCATCCAGCGCCATGTCCAGTGTGAACTGCACATACAGCTTGGGGGGGCAGGGGTAGGTCTCATTGCTCTGATGCGATGCATTTAAGCTGCCCAACCCTGGTCCTGAAGAGCCAAAAGCATTGCCGCTTCACTCAACACTTAACAGCTTCACTTAACACAGCTTCACTCAACACTTAACAGCTTCACTTAACACAGCTTCACTCAACAAACAGTTTCACTCAACACTTAACAGCTTCACTCAACACTTAACAGCTTCACTTAACACAGCTTCACTCAACAAACAGTTTCACTCAACAGTGGGGGGCAGGGTGGGAGACCAGAGTGGGGAAGGCAGGGTGGGGAAGGCAGGGAGGGGGACCCAGCTGTAGATAAAACGCATCTCCTCCTGACCTCTTGCGTCATGAGCGATTTAGCTGGTCGGGTTTTGATGGCGTGAGCAAGTACTGATCGGGCCACAAACTTCCAGTGAGAATCTGCAGCGTAACACTGGGCCAATCAGAGAATAATTCCCACAGAACGACACAAACAAAATGAGATCTGACACACAAACTATCTTTTAACTGGATTTTTAAATTTTTTTATTGGATAAATGATTTTAAAAGGTAATAACAATAGTGTTTAAAACTACAATATCTCCATAGCCAGAGCTCACATACCCACTGATAACCATCTATATAGATCCCCCCCTCCCCCCCACACACTTTTTTGTTTTTCATTTTTCTTTTTTCCTTTTTTTTGGGAGCCATACTATCATGTTAAATGCCCATTTCAAGTTTCGTCACACTAACAGCAATTGAATGTGGAAGGAAAGAGGATCTAGTTCTAAAGGGGAGGGTGTTTTTCCCAGGTCTCGTATTTTTCCATCAACATTTTCAAGTTAATAAGCGAAAATAAAGATCAGAAATAAAAGTTTGGGAGTGGGTGGGGGCCACGCCAGGCGGCCGGGCCCACCCCATCACTGAGCTCCAGTTGGCCAGTGACACATTCCAACTCATCCTTTCAATTTTACAACATAGAAAACCACTAAAATAATTTAGAAACTAGATCCAAAAATTTTTTTTTTTGAAAAGAATCATTTCTGATGTACAAAACAGTCATTTCATTTTTTTCTATTTTTTTTTAAAGAGTATTTTCTTACAAAAGTTTCAAACACAAGTTTATTGTAGTTCTTATTCATTTCATTTATTATTATTATTATTTTTATTTTATTTTTTTATTTGTATAACTATCAGTGCGATTGTTTACCAGTGCAGCTACTGGGCCCAGAGTAAAGAAAAGAGGCTATTTTCATCATTTTAAACAATAATAAAAATAAGGATAAACGCTTCTTTTTATATAAAGAATCACTGCTGGTCTTTAAGAAACCCATAAATCTAAGAGGCACGCTATGGGCTTTTCCTTTTACAAAATGATAATAATAATAACAATGAAAACAAACAACAACAACAAAAAGGTGTGCAACCAGTTCTTTAGCCATGTGGGGCTCCCCAAGGCTCCTCCCCATGGCAACAATGAGATTCGCTGAACAAATGTTACTCAAAAAACAAATAAAAAAGGTTAGAAATCGTACAAAAATTCTTAAAAAAAAAAAAAAAAAAAAAAGAATTAAATGGACAAGAAAAACTGTTGCAGGGAGAATTTTTGGAAGGACAGGAAGGCAGGGCTGGAGAGAGCAGCATTTAAACATGGCTGGAGGCATCTTTGGTTCGGTGGAACACACACAGGTCATGTGAGCCTACACACTCCAGACACAACGAGCAGAAGGAGAACACAAGAGCGAGAGCGCCGTGCTGTGAGGGGTAAGAGCGGCGGGCTCTGAGGGGCAAGAGCGCCGTGCTGTGAGGGGTAAGAGCGGCGGGCTCTGAGGGGCAAGAGCGCTATGCTCTGTGGGGCAAGAGCGGCGTGCTCTGTGGGGCAAGAGCGGCGTGCTCTGAGGGGCAAGAGCGCCGTGCTCTGAGGGGTAAGAGCGCCGTGCTCTGAGGGGTAACGGCTGAGAGACGCTTTCAGGGGCAGTTAACAGGTGGATGGGGCAGTTACGGGGGGATGGGGCAGTCACGGGTGGATGGGGCAGTTACGGGCGGATGGGGCAGTCACGGGCGGATGGGGCAGTTACGGGCGGATGGGGCAGTCACGGGCGGATGGGGCAGTCACGGGCGGATGGGGCAGTTACGGGCGGATGGGGAACGCTGAGGGAAGCACGGTTACAGCTCTACGTCGTTTCACAATTTACAGGAAAGAGAAGCCAGCAAATGCATCAAATCATTTGATAACATATTGTCAAGCAATGACTGAAGAGAATACAGAAATCTGTCCAATTTGTTGATACAGGAAAAAAATGAAAATGATGTTGTAACATAAATGCTTCCTAATACCCAGCTGGCCACTCCAGCGCGAGAGAATGAAAAAACCAGAAGCCATGCAAGTACAGCGATGTTCCCAAAGTGCGTTCAGAGGTGGATTCCCAGCACAATCCTTCAAGTATTACGTCACTGGTGCTGAGATGCAGAGTGGAGCTGGCTCTGCTGCAGGAACCCACAAACCAAACCCAGCCGGCAGTGAGGTGGGGCCCCACAGAGCTGTATCTGCAGCAGTGATGTGGGGCCCCACAGAGCTGTATCTGCAGCAGTGAGGTGGGGCCCCACAGAGCTGTATCTGCAGCAGTGAGGTGGGGCCCCACAGAGCTGTATCTGCAGCAGTGAGGTGGGGCCCCACAGAGCTGTATCTGCAGCAGTGATGTGGGGCCCCACAGAGCTGTATCTGCAGCAGTGATGTGGGGCCCCACAGAGCTGTATCTGCAGTGTGTGTTTCTCTCATATGACCTCACACACACAGGTTCCTCTCCTCCCATTTTTGGTTTGTTGATTCCTACATCAATACTGTTTTGGGTCCTTCAACGGACTTCCCCATATTCCTTGCATGGCATCCAGCCTGTTGCTCCCCTTTCTGATGGAGAGGAGGTCCAGACGAGGTTTAACAGTGGAATGGCCTTAGGCCCTTAACAAGCTGAGCAACAGACACCACCTTAGCAGTACAACATGGCATTCACCTTCAGTGGTTCAGTGTGCAGGACAAGGACAACAATACACAGAGGAACAGGAGTACGGAAAAATAAATAAATAAAAATACTGTGTGCCAAGGGCCCCAGCTAACATGCAACAGTCTGGCAACCTTAATGTACCGTTCTGCTGAGGTGGTCACACAGCTGCAGACACTGAGAATGCTGCATGTTAGCTGAGCTGAAGCACATTCAGTCCTGAAAGGGGGGGCTGGGGGGGGCTGATTTTAGCCGCAGCATTTCCTGTTTCTGTCCAAAGAAAGACCAGCCAGCAGCTGGGGGAGCTGCAGGAGAAACAGGCTTCAGCGTGAACACCGGATTACTGCGGTTGCTTCTGCTGCAGGAGGGGGGCTTGCACAGGGAGCGGCCCATAGGGGGCGCCGCAGAGCCACAGGGATATGTGAGTATTAAAGCAAAATGAAAGCCAGGTCCAGAGAGAACTGCGGCAGGGCGGGGCGGGGCGGGGCGGGGCGGGGCGGGGAGGGAGGACCGTGGAGAGAGAAAGGGCGGGGGAGGGGGGCGATGGTACGGGGGCAGCTCTGCTGGTTAGTGTGACCACGCCCAGTCCAGGAATGAATGCACTCTTTTCATGCCCATCTCCTGCACAGCAACCAGACAAAAAGCCACGCCCGTTCCCCTCCCCAACGAGCGGGGCCACGCCCGTTCCCCTCCCCCATGAGCAGGGCCACGCCCGTTCCCCTCCCCAACGAGCAGGGCCACGCCCGTTCCCCTCCCCAACGAGCAGGGCCACGCCCTTTCCCCTCCCCCACGAGCTGGGCCTCGCCCGTTCCCCTCCCCAACGAGCAGGGCCACGCCCTTTCCCCTCCCCCACGAGCTGGGCCTCGCCCGTTCCCCTCCCCCACGAGCTGGGCCACGCCCGTTCCCCTCCCCCACGAGCGGGGCCACGCCCGTTCCCCTCCCCCACGAGCAGGGCCACGCCCGTTTCCCTCCCCCAGGAGCGGGCCACGCCCGTTCCCCTCCCCCACGAGCAGGGCCACGCCCTTTCCCCTCCCCCATGAGCAGGGCCACGCCCCTTCCCCTCCCCCAAGAGCGGGGCCACGCCATTTCCCCTCCCCCACGAGCAGGACCACGCCCGTTCCCCTCCCCCACGTGCAGGGCCACGCCCTTTCCCCTCCCCCACGAGCAGGGCCATGCCCTTTCCCCTCCCCCATGAGCGGGCCACGCCCTTTTCCCACCCTGCGCTGTTGGCCTTGTCCTTTCAAATGGGCAGGATTTGATTTGACCGTCACACTGGTAAGAAACACCTGTAGAACAGATCTGCATATATCAATATAATAACTCTGATATGATAATGAGTCCGCATGAGCAGTCATGTGATGTGGACCGCCCCAACACCAGGTCCGATAGCACCATTTTATTTCTCTTTTTTATATTTCAATAACCTCTAGCATTAGAAGGAGCATGCTAAGGACAAACAATAGGTCTACATTTATACATACATGCAATAAATGTATTGCATATATGTATTAAACATGTACGCAAAAGACTCTACAGCCTTGATTTTGCAGCAGAAAATACTCAGTTTGTGCTGTACTTTAAAAAGGACCAGGAAACTAATGCCAGGCTTCTCTGGTGAGTGATCCGTGTGTGTGTTTTAAAAAAGCAGTCCTTAACTACCACATACCTTTTAACCAATGGAATAAAACTTACAGTCATGGGGGACCTATTAGAAATCCTCCAATACACTCAGCAGCAGTGGAGATGATACTGTCTGAGGAGCTCATTTCAGGCTTGTGGTCGTAATGAACAAAACTTTATCAGCGGGTGGATCGTCAGCCATCTCCACTAAAAGCTGAACACTGAAACTAAAGACGTGCAAATCTCTACTCCTCCAGTTCTCTGTAAAACTGTTATTCACTGTGGTTATTATTCAGAACAATTCCACGTGGAGCTTGTCCCTTGCAAACTGCTCATGAAAAATTGCTTGTTGCAAATAATTGTTTGTTGTTGAAATGTCTGATAGGATCACCTGTGAAAACAGGAAGTCAGATGAGCAAGAGGTTGGTGAGGTCACATCCCGCCAAATATTTAACTGAGGTCATTACGTGAGGCCCTACTATCCAGAACCTCACTGCAGAGACTCAACCCGGAGAAGCCTGCCACATCAGTGTGCTGGTCCATGATCATCAAATTATTTAAGGCAACAAAACTGAAAAAGGGTTTATTTAGGAGCTCTAGAGATGCTGTGGATGGAATACCAAAAGCCCTTATTTATAAAGAAGGAAAAAAAGACCTAATCTGCAGATCTGGGTGTTTAAGCCATCTTTAACAAATTACAATTATTCCAAGGACTTGCACCATGGAAAACAAAATTATGAAAAGGTCTACGTCATCTTATTTTACATAAGGTTTTATTTATTTTTTACAAAGTAGCGTCTAATACCTACTACTCAACATAGACTGGATTTAACATTACACTAGGATGAGTGGAGTCAGCATTGCCCACAGTCAGTTCATATGAAGGATTCTCTGAATTGCCCAGGGACAGTTCATATGAAGGATTCTCTGAATTACCCAGGGTCAGTTCATATGAAGGATTCTCTGAATTACCCAGGGTCAGTTCATATGAAGGATTCTCTGAATTACCCAGGGTCAGTTCATATGAAGGATTCTCTGAATTACCCAGGGTCAGTTCATATGAAGGATTCTCTGAAAGCAAGTCGTTTTGTCCTTGGATATTAATTTTGAATAACTGCAGATGGCTTATGCACCCGTCCGAAGCGTTCGAGCGCCTGGTCTGTCCCTGATCTGCCTCCAACTCGTTCACCACTGGGAAATACCACCTGACCACACCACTGAGAAATACCACCTGACCACACCACTGAGAAATACCACCTGACCACACCACTGAGAAATACCACCTGACCACACCCAAGAAGCCGCTCCATCTCTCCTTTCGGCAGAAAGCGATTATTAAACCCTAACAGACCACAATCAAGCTTCAGCATGACAACCACAAAAGTAGCAACAAGTGAAATTTAAAAAATGGTGACAATACGCATTTCCTAGCTTCAATACAACGGCTCCAAAATATACTGCCTGACATAAGGCATTCATTACTGCTCTGTGATCACGGGCAGGCTTCATCCAGTCATAAAGCTGTCACAGAGCTGTCATAAAGCAGTCATAAGCGGTATGAACGCTCATGAACACTGATGTCCAGGCTGAGGATGGTCTGGAGCAGATAGTCTGCGATGCTGTAAAACCCTTCAGCTAAATCGGCTCTGCTACGCTACGCTCACCTAGCTCACCCTAACCACAGCACCGAAGCCTGGAGGCATTTTAAACTGCCCCCCCTCCACCCCCACCCCCCCGCCGCTGAGGGGAGCCGAGACCGCACGGCAGTGAGCACAGTGTTCCCCATTTACACAACACGACCCCCCCCTTCCAATCTACCGCTGTCACAACTAAGGTGTGCATTAAAAGAGAAATATGGCTTTTTAGAGGATCTTCCTGTTCAGACACTCAGAGCTTCACTTCTCTCAATAACAGCACAAAGCACTGCGATATAAACCCCTGCTTCTGCCCCCTGACTGAGTGGCACTGCCAGCCTGTCTGCTGCTGCCCTGACTGAGTGGCACTGCCAACCTGCCTGCTGCTGCCCTGACTGACTGGCACTGCCAACCTGCTTGCTGCTGCCCTGACTGAGTGGCACTGCCAGCCTGTCTGCTGCTGCCCTGACTGAGTGGCACTGCCAGCCTGCTTGCTGCTGCCCTGAGTGACGGGCACTGCCAGCTGTGACTAGTTCCAGCCTGATTCTTGAAACCCAAGGTAAGTCACACATCACTGACTGAAAACATTCAGCGATACAACCAAAAAGAACATTTAAAAAATCATTGAAATTCCAAGAAAATGGCTTCCTCCATCACCTAACCCTAACCCTCCATCACTCTTCAGACTACAATAAGAAAAGAAAGAATCTGACTGTTAACCATGCCTACGTGATTCGTTTCTGTTTCCAGATGTTATCAGAAGGCCACAAATGCCAAAAGTGAACTCTATAACTTTTAATGGCATCATGATTCATATTTTGGCATTATCCAAATTCCTAATTTATCCAGCGGTTTCAAACATTGTCCAATATACTACAAGTTGGCTTCTAATTGCACGATAATGAAAATAAAACTTGCCTACCATCTACCTGGGCTAACTGCATTCTATCATACAGCTCTACAATCCTACAATCGTGGTTATACATGAACCTACATCAAGCTTCACCTAGCTAACATACAATGGGGTTACAAAAGCACACCAACCTTCACAACAATCCAACTTCGTAAAGAAACACACAGAGAACCTGAAGCCTCAAGCCCTGCGGTCACCAACTTGATACACACTTTTAATCAGGCTGATAAGAAATGATATAAAAAGGAAAAACAAACACCTACCCGCCCTAAATGAATGCACGTATAAGTTCAGCACACAAACTAAAAGAGATCACCCCTAACCCTTCCTTCCATCCACAGACACAGTAAACCTGATCAGGATTGTTGGAAAAAAAATCTACTTTTTATTCTTTTAAAAATAAGGAAGAAATGGGATTATTAATGCTGCAAAAATGAAATTAATAGGAGGGTAAAAGGAAAAGATTTAAATTTTTTTCTCGTCATAATCAAATGATGCTGTGGCCACCCGCTGCCATGCTACTGTCCAGAACAGATGGCATGGCAACGGAAACTATCATCATAAAATGGTACAGTAGTAGAGATAGCTAGACCAGGAAGGGGCGGGCTCTCCTGGGAACAGGTCCGCAGAGAGGTGCAGTGACTGGTCATGCGGCTCGCTGTCAGGAATAATGGTTGTAGGGGGGGAGCGGGTGTCCGATGCCGTTCTGGTAGTGATGATGCTGCCGGTGGCCGATGTACTCAGCGTAGCTCATCGTCATCTTTTCACTACGATACCTGGAGAGAGAGGCGGAGTCAGCACGGGAAACGCCCCCCACAGTCAACTCAACACAGGAGCCTACTGACCTCTGAAAAACACAACACAAACATCACTTCTTCATTTTAGATCTCGTCTCATCAGGAATAATGGAATAGGCAGAAATAATCCCTGTTAGTCTTTTTTCCAAATGGTTGTGTACATTAGCTTTAGTA
This sequence comes from Anguilla anguilla, assembly GCF_013347855.1. Classification (NCBI taxonomy): domain Eukaryota; kingdom Metazoa; phylum Chordata; class Actinopteri; order Anguilliformes; family Anguillidae; genus Anguilla; species Anguilla anguilla. Next base: position 253,612 of record NC_049209.1, on the reverse strand, counting down.
ACAAGCAAACAGAAAGGGACCCAAGAGCACTGGAGAACTATATCCGAATAAGCAGATGAGCAGCCTCTAATTACACACCCTCACTGCTCCTGAATGAGTAGCCTCTAATTACACACCATCACTGCTCCTGAATGAGCAGTCTCTAATTACACACCATCACTGCTCCTGAATGAGCAGTCTCTAATTACACACCATCACTGCTCCTGAATGAGCAACCTCTAATTACACACCATCACTGCTCCTGAATGAGCAACCTCTAATTACACACCATCACTGCTCCTGAATGAGCAGCCTCTAATTACACACCATCACTGCTCCTGAATGAGCAGTCTCTAATTACACACCATCACTGCTCCTGAATGAGCAGCCTCTAATTACACACCATCACTGCTCCTGAATGAGCAGTCTCTAATTACACACCATCACTGCTCCTGAATGAGCAGTCTCTAATTACACACCATCACTGCTCCTGAATGAGCAGACTAATTACACACCATCACTGCTCCTGAATGAGCAGTCTCTAATTACACACCATCACTGCTCCTGAATGAGCAGTCTCTAATTACACACCATCACTGCTCCTGAATGAGCAGCCTCTAATTACACACCATCACTGCTCCAGAATGAGCAGTCTCTAATTACACACCATCACTGCTCCTGAATGAGAAGTCTCTAATTACACACCATCACTGCTCCAGAATGAGCAGTCTCTAATTACACACCATCACTGCTCCTGAATGAGAAGTCTCTAATTACACACCATCACTGCTCCTAAATGAGCAGTCTCTAATTACACACCATCACTGCTCCTAAATGAGCAGTCTCTAATTACACACCATCACTGCTCCTGAATGAGCAGTCTCTAATTACACACCATCACTGCTCCTAAATGAGCAGTCTCTAATTACACACCATCACTGCTCTTCCCTAACAGGGCACCACAGCCAAAGTGCATTGGTTCTGTGAAGCTATCACAAGATGAGGCTGATTAATATACATCCACTTTAACTACTACGGCAAAAGTAGGCGTAGTAGTTAAACTACGGCGAGCCTACTGCCAATCTCTGCAGGGTTAGTTAACACACAGCCCTGTGCATCTCGACTGTGCTGAGCACAGGGACAGTGGGATCTGAGCAGGGGTCAGGGCTGTGGGGTCAAGGGTGAGGGGTCAGGCCTGTGGGGTCAGGGGTGAGGGGTCAAGCCCGTGGGGTCAGGGATGTAGGGTCAGGGGTGAGGGGTCAGGCCTGTGCGGTCAGGTCTGTGTGGCAGGCCCGTAGGGTCAGGGGTGAGGGGTCAGGCCCGTGGGGTCAGGGGTGAGGGGTCAGGCCGGGGAGACCCCTGTGATGAAGTCACCCTAAATCAACCCTGCAGAACCCAGAATCAGCCTGGTAGGACCCTGAACCAGCCAGGATCAACAGGCCCTTGTGAAAGGGTTAATAAAACAACTCAATCCAATCTTAAATCAATAATTATGCTGAGAGTCCCTCTCCCAATACATCACTACCCGGTTACACAACAGTAAACAGAACTAATCTCGAACTACAAGATGCCAGTAGAATAAATCCTGCATTTTTGTGACCTATGATCAGCATACTTACCATAGCAGCAATTCAGCAATAGTCAGAGACAGTAAATGATTGAAAATGGAGCTGATTAATTCAGGTACAAACACAAGCACAGAAGCTTGCAGATGTGGAAAAGTGAGGCCAAGTTCAAAGGACTCCGGCCCTCTGCCGTAAAGGAAGCACAGTGGGCCACATAATCAGCCGCTAAACGACACAATCGCTGCAACATCTGAGAGCTCCCAGAAGCACAGCAAGGCAGAGAGCACCTGAGAGAGCCTGGCAGCTCTTACCTGGCAGCTATCTTACCTGGCAGCTTTCTTACCTGGTAGCTTTCTTACATGGCAGCTTTCTTACATGGCAGCTTTCTTACCTGGTCAATTTAATGGTCTTCCTGAAGTCGTTTGTGATGGGAGCTTTGTAACCTCCCTTTCGTAGTAAGGAATCTATGGTCTGAATATGGTCCCATCCTACAAGGGGGGGGGGGGTGAGAGACAGAGACAGGGAGAGAGAGTGAGAGAGCGACAGGCAGAGAGAGACAGGGAGAGAGAGTGAGAGAGCGACAGGCAGAGAGGGAGAAAGAGAGAGACAGAGAGAGAGAGAGAGAGAGAGAGAGAGAGAAAGAGCATGAGAACTACACACCGCTCGTTCACCTTCCATTCTAAACCACATCTCTATTTCTAAATTCCGTGCAGTGGTGTTTATGAGTAGTGGGCTAAGAACGGGGTGGGCTGTTACAGAGAGCACAGCCCCACTGGGCTGTTACAGACAGCACAGCCCCACTGGGCTGTTATACAGAGTGCACAGCACCACTGGGCTGTTATACAGAGTGCACAGCCCCACCGGGCTGTTATACAGAGTGCACAGCCCCACGAGGCTGTTATACAGAGAGCACAGTCCCACTGGGCTGTTATACAGAGTGCACAGCCCCACCGGGCTGTTATACAGAGTGCACAGCCCCACGAGGCTGTTATACAGAGAGCACAGTCCCACTGGGCTGTTATACAGAGTGCACAGTCCCACTGGGCTGTTATACAGAGAGCACAGTCCCACTGGGCTGTTATACAGAGTGCACAGTCCCACTGGGCTGTTATACAGAGTGCACAGCCCCACAGGGCTGTTATACAGAGAGCACAGTCCCACTGGGCTGTTATACAGAGTGCACAGTCCCACTGGGCTGTTATACAGAGAGCACAGTCCCACTGGGCTGTTATACAGAGTGCACAGTCCCACTGGGCTGTTATACAGAGAGCACAGCCCCACGAGGCTGTTATACAGAGAGCACAGTCCCACTGGGCTGTTATACAGAGAGCACAGCCCCACGAGGCTGTTATACAGAGTGCACAGTCCCACTGGGCTGTTATACAGAGTGCACAGCCCCACAGATGTCCGATAAGATCAGGGATCACGGTCAGTTACTGTGATGCAGTCACCATGATGTTCCGGGACCTTCTTGGCGGTTACAGTGGGGTGGGGGGGGGGTATACCCACTCACCTTGCTCCTTCGCAACCTCTGGCAGGTAGGTGGCGGTGCGCTTTGATCCTTTTTCATTGAAAAATTCTATCCTAATGCCATGTACACCCACCTGCAAGAGACGCGGGAGAGGTTGAGAGAGAGAGCGAGAGAGAGAGAGAGAGAGAGAGAGAGAGTGAGAGACAGAGAGAGAGCGAGAGAGAGAGAGAGAGAGTGAGAGACAGAGAGAGAGCGAGAGAGACAGAGAGAGAAAGAGTGAGAGAAAGAGTGAGAGACAGAGAGAGAGCGAGAGAGACAGAGAGAGAGAAAGAGTGAGAGAGACAGAGAGAGAGCAAGAGAGAGTGAGACACAAAGAGAGAAAGAGAAAAAGTGAGAGAAAGACACAGAGAGAAAGAGAAAGAGTAGACGACAGTATTGTAAACTGGCAGGATGAAAGGCATTAATAATAGCCATCTCTAGCACTGAAGTGGCTTTTATTTAAGGTGGGGTATACTGTAAAAATTTGGCATCTCCGTTCACACCCGCATTTGGATTGTCTGAATCTGCAAAGTATGTACAAGCCTGCTCATGCACGCCCCCTGCTGCTGGCCCATGAGAGTGAAGACAACTCGCAGTCCTCCTCCCAAACACAGTGCCAGTCAGCTGCTTCTTTTCACACTGCAGCCACAAGCTGCACACACACAGAGGCAGAGGAGACCCAATCATACGCGTGTGCAGAGCCGCACACACACACAGCGGGGCAGAGGAGACCCAATCATACACGTGTGCAGAGCCACATACACACACAGCGGGGCAGAGGAGTCCCAATCATACGTGTGTGCAGAGCCACACACACACAGAGCGGGGCAGAGGAGACCCAATCATACGTGTGTGCAGAGCCACACACACACAGAGCGGGGCAGAGGAGACCCAATCATACGCGTGTGCAGAGCCACACACACACACACAGAGGCAGAGGAGACCCAATCATACGCGTGTGTAGAGCCACACACACATACAGCGGGGCAGAGGAGACCCAATCATACGCGTGTGCAGAGCCACACACACACACAGCGGGGCGGAGGAAACCCAATCATACGCGTGTGCAGAGCCACACGCACACACAACGGGGCGGAGGAAACCCAATCATACGCGTGTGCAGAGCCACACACACACAAAGCGGGGCAGAGGAGACCCAATCATACGTGTGTGCAGAGAGCCGCAGCCGCCCAGAAGATCAATCTGTGAACACCACTATCCCCAATAATCGTGCATGATGAAATCTGGCAACTGCCACAGGATCAGAGTTTTATCTGAAAACAGGGAATGACAAGGGGGGGGGGGGGGGGGGGGGGGGCGGGGCTTGTGTGTCCCTTACAGAGGGGAGGCAGCACAGAATGATACTGTTATACCTGCACCACATTATTAGAGAAATGGAATCTGAACCTACAACCACAAGAAAAACCCGGTGATGGAAGCTGGGGGATTAAAGCAGGTATTTAACCGCTCTGCTGCTTGAAAAAGTGGAATTCTGACGTGTTTAAATTGAATCTCGGGCCCAATCTGTCACATTATTATGCTACGAACATTCCTGTCAGAATCACTGCATTCCTCAGAGCACTCAGTTTAGTTCCATGCAGTTAATCTGAGGCGGAACACACTTCATTCTGATGGAGAAATAGGCTCTTCTTGGCTCCTCCCACCCTGCTCTCTGCCTGCTGCTGATTGGATGTGGAGGACTAAGGGGAGCCCTTGGGGCTCTGAGGGCAGGTCGGGGTTAGGTGATGTAAGGGTTAGACGCGTGCCCTGCAGGTTGGGGTTAGATGATGTTTAGGGTTAGGGTAGGGTAGGGTAGGGTTAGGGTTAGGGTAGGGTTACATGGTGTAAGTGTTAGATGATGGTAAGGTTAAGGTAGTGTTAAATGATGGTTAGGTTTAGGGTAGGGTTAGATGATGTCACCTCCAGTGGATTTGCTCACCTCCCAGTCCAGGTAATCGCCCACGTCCTCGAAGTTGGTGAGCAGAGACACGGAGCAGAAGAGGCGTGGCAGCTCGTCCCTGGTCATGGGGGGGAAGCGGCTGTCTTTAAGGGCACTGGGGACAGAGAGAGAGAGAGACGGCACACTTAGACCCCCCATCGGCCCCTGTGAAGGGGAACCACGGCAACGTTTTCACAGCAGAATCAGCACCTTTACAGCACAGCCCAGGAGAACACAGGCTCCAGTGCAACACACGCGTGTTCAGACCCAGGCCCCAGCATGACACGCGTGTTCAGGAATCAGACCTCACTCCACTGAACACTGCTCTGGGCACAGTTGTGGAGGCCCAGTGAATCTGCCCCAGCAGCAGTTAGCCTATTCTGAGCAGGGTGTAGAGGGACTAGAGGGACTGCATCCTACTGAATACTGAGCTTTTAAAGCTGAATCCCACATCCATGAGCACATGATCCTTCTGACTTTAATAAAGATAGAATGTTAACCCTAACCCCGACCCCCATCAAAACCAGAGTCAACCCCCCATGAAACCCACAGTCAAACCCACAAAGTCCAACCTCCCATCAAACCCACAGAGTCAACCGCCCATCAAACCCAGAGTCACACCAACATCAAACCCACAGAGTCAACCCCCCATCAAACCCATAGAGTCAACCGCCCATCAAACCCAGAGTCACACCAACATCAAACCCACAGAGTCAACCCCCCATCAAACCCACGGTCACACCCCATCAAACCCACAGAGTCAAACCCCCATCAAACCCACAAAGTCAAACTTGTTGTACCCTCAGGGTGGGGTGTACTGGACCCTCGGGGTGGGGTGTACTGTACCCTTGGTGTGGGGAGTACTGTACCCTTCAGCAATGCTTTCACCCTCAGCTGGTGGACCGCACAGTAAGTTAATAAATGAAAATGATGTAAGCCGTTTCAGTATGCTGCTGAATACAAGTCTAACTGCCCGCCAGGTAAATAAATAATCACGGTTTTTGAGTGTACATTACTCAGTTCACCGCATTAGCATTAAAAACCCTCAGAGAGATGCATTCCACGGCGAGCAGCAGTGATTCCAGCACACATCAGTCTGCAGCTGCTTCCTGCCAAAGCACGTCAGCTCAGTTACTCTACACCTCTCATCATTAACCAGCCCCAGCACTTCCACTATGTTACACACGCACGTACACACACACACAAACACACGCGCACACACACACACACGCACGCACGCACACACACACACGCACGCACGCGCACACACACACACGCACGCACGCACGCACACACACACGCACGCGCACACACACACGCACGCACGCACGCACGCACACGCACGCACACACACACACACACACACATGCACACACACACAAACGCACGCGCACACACACACGCACGCACGCACACACACACACACACACACACACACACACGCACGCACGCACGCACGCACGCACACAAACGCACGCGCACACGTACACACGCACACACACACACACACACGCACGCACACACACACACACACATGCACGCACACACACACAAACGCGCGCGCACACACACGCACGCACGCACGCACGCGCACACACAAACGCGCACGCACACGTACACACACACACACACACACACACACACACACACACACACACAAACCCACACACACACCGATACATACCCACGAACCCATGCACGCACACACACACTCGCACGCACGGACACACACGCACAGACGCACACACACACTCCTCCCCAGAGTGTACAGCATAAGATCACAAGAGGACAACAAACACATCCTACAGCTCCCCAGTGTAAGGCTTACTAATGAGCTGAAATTCAGCACACATTTCCAATGGGCTCTAGCCCCTAATTCAGACCAGAACACAACCGGAGCTGTCACTAATGGCTGACATGTCAGCCAACAGGGCTCTCAGAGAACAGGCTTCGTACCACATTCACGCATGTGAAACTAAAACCGTTCAATTCCCACTCTGAAATTAGAACTGGGTTATGCACAAAGACAATGGTCCAAAACAAGAAAGCAAGTACACATCTGAATGGCTGAAAAGCAACTAATTTCAAGTTTTGGAGTGGTCTAGACAAAGTCCAGACTTGAACCCAATAGAGGCGCTGGGGCAGGACCTGAAACGAGCAGCTCATGCTCAAAAACTACCAATTTGTCTGAATTAAAGCAGTTCTGCAAAGAAGAGTGGGCTAAAATTCCTCGACAGTTGATATGAAACACTGACATCAAATTATAGGAAGCATTAAGCGTGTAAAAGGTGGGGCAACCAGTTATTAAGTTGTTAAGGCATATCTCATGGGTGACATGGGTGTTTGAAAACTTTTTTCATTAATAAATAATACTTTTTTTTAAAGTGTTCTGTGTTTACTCCAGTTCCCTTTGTCTAATATTACATTTTCTATAAAGATCTGAAACCATTCAATGTGACAAATATGCAATAATAAAGGAAACCAGGAAGGCAAAACCTTTTTGGCAAACAAATAAATATGCATTTCTCTGAGCTACCTGACCAATCAGGCAACTCTTCAGCATCCTCCCCGCCAGCATGCATTCAGAAAAAAAGATCGTAAAGGACACATTTAAACTTCTGACAGGTCAGAAAACACATTCTTTTTTCAGAAGCGGTGTGAGCTTTATTAATTATTTAAGGTTTATGACTCATCCAGCACAGTAGGAATTAGACTGAATTAAAGATCAGTGATCCAAAGTCACCCGTAAAAGATACAGCATCCTCCAATGTAAAATATATATTAACGGAAAACTTTTAAAAAAATTTTTTTACTTGGACCCATTTTTCCAAACTAACCTGTTTCAGCCATTCGATATTTCGGCAGGCTGTATTCATGCGCACAGCGCGGTGTGCTGGTGTGTTCTGTCCCTCTCTGCCTACCATAGTTCTCACTCAGAAAAATGTAAGCTTCCACTAAAAAAAGTAGTGCCAACTGCAACACCGCATGCCTGGTAATGGACGGATGGAAAATGACGTAAATGAGTGTCGTCTGCAGGCAATGCAGTTATTATTTTGATGGATATTATTTTGTAGGCTTTTTTAGGCTGGTTTGCAAGGCCCGTTAGACTGCATTGCAAAGCAGAGAGGAGCGCTTCTGAGGCTGATGAAAGCTCCACAAAGAACGATGTGACGAAATGATTATTGTTATGGACCAGCATGGCGGAAACAGTCCAGAAAGGTCCAAGTTGAGAAAAACCGAAGCTATCCTTTCAGGCATTTGGATTTGAGATCAATAGATGAATATGAGACAAAACCAGAAAATCAGCTTTTCTTTCATGGGATTTCATGTGTATGTTTTCCCATTTCAGACAGCTCCAGTGAGCCAGAGCTCTGGGAGGGGGGGCACTGTTACCCTGTAGCTGGATCAGTTTAGTTTAACCCCTCCCCCCTCCCCCCCATCCACTTCAAGAAGGTAGGCCAAGTTATTTCTGGCGTGGTACCCCAATAGGGGAAGTAAACCATGCTTAGTTAAGTACTCAGTTTGCCTTCTACAAATTTTAATGAAAATTTGGTTTTTCGTAAACAATTAAACATCATTTAGCTCCTTATCGAACCTGTGTTTTCTAGTTGTTCCAATGACCATGATATGCACTTTTGTACATCTCTTTGGATAAAAGCGTCTGCTAAATAAATAAATGTAAATGTAATGTAAATTTAGCCCCTCTTATGCTGGAGAATAAGGCGACAGCGTACCCCCACGTAGCTGGCACAGCACACGGATTAAAAACGCAAGAACACAAAAGATTAAGTTAATCACTTGACAGCATCTTTCCTGCACATAAAATCCTCCCCATTGCCCTTGAAAATGCCATGATTCACAACAGGAGGGACAAAATGGCACCTTTACCTCACAGGGAAATTTCTTTGGTGGAAAAAAACATGTACCCGAAGGTTTCTGCCATGTACGCACACCTGCAGTAATGCCACTGCAGGAGAACGCATGCACCTGCAGTAATGCCACTACAGGAGAACGCATGCAGCTGCAGTAATGCCACTGCAGGAGAATGCATGCACCTGCAGTAATGCCACTACAGGAGAACGCATGCAGCTGCAGTAATGCCACTGCAGGAGAACGCATGTAGCTGCAGTAATGCCACTGCAGGAGAACGCATGCACCTGCAGTAATGCCACTACAGGAGAATGCATGCAGCTGAAATAACGGGCCAAACCAGCGGCGCAGATCAGAAGGGAAAGACCATGAGCTGCATGAATACATTCCCACATGGGGGGCAGGAGCTCAGAGGACTGCTGCTGTGATTACACACAGCCCTGCGCCTCTCAGCACGCAAGCACAGAGCAGTGCGGCAGAAGCCCTGCATTTCCTGCGCTGAGGCACAGAGCTGAGAGCCCTGCATTCACTGCGCTGGGACACAGAGCCCTGCATTCACTGAACTGGGACACAGAGCTGAGAGCCCTGCATTCACTGCACTGAGACACAGAGCACTGCATTCACTGCACTGAGACACAGAGCCCTGCATTCACTGAGCTGAGACACAGAGCAGTGCAGGAGAAGCCCTGCATTCACTGCGCTGAGACACAGAGCACTGCAGGAGAAGCCCTGCATTCACTGCGCTGAGGCACAGAGCTGAGAGCCCTGCATTCACTGCGCTGAGACAGAGCACTGCAGGAGAAGCCCTGCATTCACTGCGCTGAGACACAGAGCTGAGAGCCCTGCATTCACTGAGCTGAGACACAGAGCACTGCAGGAGAAACTGAGCCCTGCATTCACTGTGCTGAGACACAGAGCAGTGCAGGAGAAGTCCTGCATTCATTGCGCTGAGGCACAGAGCTGAGAGCCCTGCATTCACTGCGCTGAGACACAGAGCACTGCAGGAGAAGCCCTGCATTCACTGCGCTGAGACACAGAGCACTGCATTCACTGAGCTGAGACACAGAGCAGTGCAGGAGAAGCCCTGCATTCACTGCGCTGAGACATAGAGCATTGCATTCACTGAGCTGAGACACAGAGCAGTGCAGGAGAAGCCCTGCATTCACTGCGCTAAGACACAGAGCCCTGCATTCACTGCGCTGAGACACAGAGCTGAGAGCCCTGAATTCACTGCGCTGAGACACTGTCCTTCACACGCTGCCAGAGTCACAGCCTCTCCCCATTGGGCCAGCATTAGCGCTGCAGCTGAATTCTCAGTGTGCAACTGAGCCAGCGCTGGACGTCCCCTCAGAAAGCAGACACGCAGCCAGCAGCTTCTGCCATGCGCAGCAGGCTTTAACAGCTCTACTGCCCGTTCTGCGTCCATAGAAAAGTGAAATGTTTGAGAATCCTAGGAATGGAAAGAAAACACGCACGCACCTGTGTGTAAAAAAACTGCACGTTTAGGCATCTAACAGCTGTGACAGCTGAAGCTTTAAAGCAATGGAATTCACACAGCTGTGCCTGACAAACTCCTGAAGCATGACGAGACCAGAACCGGACCAGAACCAGAACCAAACCTCACTTTCACAGCCAAATGTTTCCTCTGAAAGAGCCAGAAGTTATAAAAAGCTTTAAATGTCATTTTCTAACTCAGCTATGTGACAAGAAGGTTAAAAAAGTACATTTTTACCTATTAATTCAAACATTAGAACCATATTCTGTAAAAGGCTTGAACTCACTGGCTTATATTTCTTATCTACATCAAAGCAAAGATGAATTTACCATGAAAACACAGGCCCTCATCCAACAGACGAGCCTGCAGACTTAAGTGGGACTTCCCTGCAATAAAGGTTTCAAGTCAAGTCAAGCAGAGCCAAAATGGCTCCTCCTGCAATAAGCCTGCAGACCTCAGTGGAGCCTAAATGGCTCCTCCTACACTGACCCTGCAGACTTCAGTGGGGCCAAAATGGCTCCTCCTGCAACGAGCCTGCAGGCTTCAGCGGAGCCAAATTGGCTCCTCGAACGATCATTCTTCCATTTACCATCATGCAAGAGTATTAAAACATTACCAAAACATTTTCATTTCATTTAGCAAGCCCTGTGCACACAGTTCAACGACTATCTTGTACAACAGATTTTAAAAGTGTGGGAGTAGGGACTCTGGCTCTTTTAGAAAAAAAACTACCTTTCCAAAAGAATGGCAGAAGAGTAAAATCCTCCACCTGCTGATGAAGAAAAAGAATATTTTCAGCACAAGAAATGCAATGAAATGGAACATTTAAGTGAATGTAAATCACGTGACAGTGCTGAATTAATACCCAATTCAAACAGTCTTAATCTGGTTTTTTATAACGGTCAACTTATTATAATGGTCAAATGAACAAAAAATAAAACACATTGATGGAAAACAAATTCATTTTTGAAATCTGTATTTTTTACTTGCAACAGAAAGAGACAGGAAGTAGAGGGCAGGATTACTGAGCCTTCAGGGGTTAAACCTGCTAGACAGTGTGTGTGCAGTGATAAAGCCACACACATTCACTCACAGACAACAACATAGGTACAGTCTGTGTACTTCAGTTAGGCGCAGTGCTTCAGGGCACAGGTACAGTCTGTGTACTTCAGTTAGGCGCAGTGCTTCAGGGCACAGGTACAGTCTGTGTACTTCAGTTAGGGGCAGTGCTTCAGGGCACAGGTACAGTCTGTGTACATCAGTTAGGGGCTGTGCAGAAATGCACAGAGAACATAGGAAGAGCCACAGCAGGGTGATGAACTTCAGAGCCTTTGCAGAATTTCTGGGAAGCAGAATGCCTTTCTGTTTAAGTAATGTGACCTACCCAGCAGCCATGTGTTGTGGACGTATCCTAGCAACACAGACAGCCAATAGGAAGCTAGCATGAGCCAGAACTTGGAGCCCCTTTCTGGATGTCTGTGTTGGGGGAGAGACAGTCAGTTAAGCAAGCGCCCTCCCATTAACGTAATTTCATTCCTGTCCACCTGACTCACTTCTCATCCTGAAGAGGCAGAACAGGCTTTCACCTTAAATGACCTGGAAGAGCTACCTGAGCGACGGAAAAGAGCGGGGGTGGGGGGTACGGGGGGGCAGGGGGCGAAAGGCTGCACACACAGGCACAGTGATGCTCTAGACAAGCACAGTGATGCTCTAGATAAGCACTCACAGAAACAGAGATGCTCTAGATAAGCACTCACAGGCACAGTGATGCTCTAGATAAGCACACACAGGCACACAGATGCTCTAGATAAGCACTCACAGGCACACAGATGCTCTAGATAAGCACTCAGGCACAATGATGCTCTAGATAAGCACACACAGGCACAGAGATGCTCTAGATAAGCACTCACAGGCACAGTGATGCTCTAGATAAGCACTCACAGGCACAGTGATGCTCTAGATAAGCACTCACAGGCACACAGATGCTCTAGATAAGCACACACAGGCACAGAGATGCTCTAGATAAGCACTCACAGGCACACAGATGCTCTAGATAAGCACTCACAGGCACAGTGATGCTCTAGATAAGCACACACAGGCACAGAGATGCTCTAGATAAGCACTCACAGGCACACAGATGCTTTAGATAAGCACACACAGGCACAGAGAGCTCTAGATAAGCACACACAGAAACAGAGATGCTCTAGAAAAGCACTCACAGGCACACAGATGCTCTAGATAAGCACTCACAGGCACACAGATGCTCTAGAAAAGCACACACAGAAACAGCCGCATGTCAGCATTCGGTGCTTTGAGGCAGAGAACGGAATGTTCAGTGCTGCTCTTGTCCAGCATGCTGGGATTGCCCTCTCCCTTCAATTTCACGCTGGGTATGAGAGCAGGACAGCCAACAATCCGAGAGCTTAGGAAAAGTGCAGTATGAAATCCTGCTACCCAAAACAAAGCAACACTTTGCCACTGCAGTCAGTCATTTCAGCCACATTCAGTTCAGACAGAAATGATTTGTGCCAGAAGTGTGACTCACTGCCTGACTGCCCGCTAGGAGGCCGACCGAGACTCACACTCTCAAACACAGCCTCTAACTCAGCACACAGGCCATTAGGGAAGGGCCAAGACTCACACACAACCTCTAACTCAGCACACAGGCCATTAGGGAAGGGCCAAGACTCACACACAACCTCTAACTCAGCACACAGGCCATTAGGGAAGGGCCAAGATTCACACACAGCCTCTAACTCAGCACACAGGCCATTAGGGAAGGGCCAAGATTCACACACAGCCTCTAACTCAGCTCACAGGCCATTAGGGAAGGGCCAAGACTCACACACAGCCTCTAACTCAGCACACAGGCCATTAGGGAAGGGCCAAGATTCACACACAGCCTCTAACTCAGCACACAGGCCATTAGGGAAGGGCCAAGATTCACACACAGCCTCTAACTCAGCTCACAGGCCATTAGGGAAGGGCCAAGACTCACACACAACCTCTAACTCAGCTCACAGGCCATTAGGGAAGGGCCAAGACTCACACACAACCTCTAACTCAGCTCACAGGCCATTAGGGAAGGGCCAAGACTCACACACAGCCTCTAACTCAGCTCACAGGCCATTAGGGAAGGGCCAAGACTCACACACAGCCTCTAACTCAGCACACAGGCCATTAGGGAAGGGCCAAGATTCACACACAGCCTCTAACTCAGCACACAGGCCATTAGGGAAGGGCCAAGACTCACACACAACCTCTAACTCAGCTCACAGGCCATTAGGGAAGGGCCAAGACTCACACACAACCTCTAACTCAGCTCACAGGCCATTAGGGAAGGGCCAAGACTCACACACAGCCTCGAACTCAGCTCACAGGCCATTAGGGAAGGGCCAAGACTCACACTCTCACACACAGCCTCTAACTCAGCACACAGGCCATTAGAGAAGGGAAGATTATAATATTATATGACAGCTGGTAATGATAGACCAGGGATGATAAAGGAGAGATGCTCTAAATGTCCATAAATCTGGAAACAGTTGGTTTTGGTAAGCCTAAAGTTTGGCTTATGACTCTGACAGTCTTTTCTTATTTCTCAACTTCATAATGGCTTCCTTGTGTGTGTGTATGCATATTTTATATATATAACATAACTAATGCAGATGCTCCTATAAAGGAGTACTTCATGATACAATTAAGCAATTAACATCCTATTGTGCTCTGCAGCATGTATAAACATTCTGAGCAAGCCCAGTTGACCTCGATTTTGGATCAAGAGGCAAGAGGAAAAAATCCAAGTGACTTTGAAAGAGGGTTCATTATTGGGCACAGATGGCAGGAGTTTCAGTCACGAAGACTGCTCAACTAGCTAGTGTTTCAATAGGAACAGTGACTAAAACGACATCTGCATTCAGATCTATGGGAAAGACATCAGTAAATAGGATCAGAATCTGGTTCAAAAGCGCACATTCAATGACCATGATGCTTGTACATTAGTGCGATATGTAAGGAAAAACAGAAAAGCAACTCAGGTGTCCTCAGGTGACTGAGAATGTCAATGCAGGGCATGATGAAGAGCTCAGTGACTTTCAACGTGACACTGTCATAGGATGCCACCCTTCCAACAAGTTCCAATCCAACGCTTTTGGGAGAAATCGGAATGCAGACACACACAGACACACAAATACAGATACAGACACAGATAGAAACACAGACAAGGAGACATGTCTGATTCACCCACTACACTCAACACCACTCTCGCTCATGTCTGATTCACCCACTACACTCAACACCACTCCCACTCATGTCTGATTAACCCACTACACTCAACACCACTCCTGCTCATGTCTGATTAACCCACTACACTCAACACCACTCTCGCTCATGTCTGATTAACTCACTATACTCAACACCACTCTCGCTCATGTCCGATTAACCCACTACACTCAACACCACTCCCACTCATGTCTGATTAACCCACTACACTCAACACCACTCCCACTCATGTCTGAGTAACCCACTACACTCAACACCACTCCTGCTCATGTCTGATTAACCCACTACACTCAACACCACTCTCGCTCATGTCTGATTAACCCACTACACTCAACACCACTCTCGCTCATGTCCGATTAACCCATTACACTCAACACCACTCCCACTCATGTCTGATTAACCCACTACACTCAACACCACTCCTGCTCATTTCTCTCCTGTTTAAACCCTTAAGTTTCACCTGTCCTAGTTGGGCTGGAGCAGGTTAATCTGCATTCCTTCCGTTTCTTATGGTGAAATTTTCAAACAGCCTGGTCACACGAAACAGAGTGTGAAAGAGTTAAACTCACGGTTCTCCCACTATAAACTATTTCACAACGGCAATGTGTTCGCCACAACGGTACCTTATTTTGTAACGTGGGGTGCCAAAACAAGCTTGGGGCCCCTCACCTTCTATGCGTTTTTGAAATCCACAGATAACAAGAATGACAGTAAAATCTGGTGATTTTTAGTCCCAAAAACGTGCTAACTCGAAGAAATATCAATAGAATGTTCATCGTTTACTTTGCAATACTGCAGAGGAGTTATCATTGTTGTCCGTTTCGCTACTGCATACACGCCAAAAGCTATTTACTTCAGTTACTTTCTTTCAGTAATATTTAGAGAAAATGTGACTCTTGTAAAACAAACTCCCAAGGCTTACCTTTCAGAAGAAACCAGAATTATGCCTGTAGTCAAAAGGGTTCAAGAAAAGTAACCATTTTATTTTGGGTATGTCATTTTCAGGCTTGTGTTAAAATAAAGTGGTGGGGAGGGGGGCGATACTGAAGGGGTTAACAGGTATGCTCAACACCACTCTCGCTCATGTCTGATTAACCCACTACACTCAACACCATTCCTGCTCATGTCTGATTAACACACCACACTCAACACCACTCTCACTCATGTCTGATTAACCCACTACACTCAACACCACTGATGCTCATTTCTGATTAACCCACTACACTCAACACCATTCCTGCTCATGTCTGATTAACCCACCACACTCAACACCACTCCCGCTCATGTCTGATTAACCCACTACACTCAACACCACTCTCGCTCATGTCTGAGTAACCCACTACACTCGACACCACTCCTGCTCATGTCTGATTAACCCACTACACTCAACACCATTCCTGCTCATGTCTGATTAACCCACCACACTCAACACCATTCCTGCTCATGTCTGATTAACCCACCACACTCAACACCACTCCCGCTCATGTCTGATTAACCCACTAGACTCAACACCACTCCTGCTCACTTCTGTCCCTCTACAGACAGATTTAACTCTTACCCTGCAGTCTTTAACCCATAATCACATTGTTCCAGGACAAGCAAAACCGTGACCTTGTCAGCACCAAAGTAATAACCACATCATGCTAAAATATGATTACATGGTGATAAACATTTGGTGAAAATGAAGCATGAAGCTTTTTTGTGTTGTTGCATCAGTTGTTGATTTAAAGTCACCTACAACAACATCTGTCATGAAAATCTAAAATTTCAGGAAGTTCAAGAATAATAAAGGCTGTTTTGGGCCAATACTGTAAACATTTCAAAGCTGAAAATTTTCACAAAATCTCTGTCCTACTCACTGGACCTAGAAATGACCTCTCATGAATGTGCCATTCTCTACAAAGAGTTCTTTCAGGGTGTATTTTGGAGCAGGATGGTTAGAACAGTGTTATATGCATGCACTGGTGCCAAGCCAGAAGTGCAGTCCAGAAACTACATAAGCAAATGGAGATACTGGCTCTGGCTTTGGCTTGATAACAAGCCTGTCATCCATGTTGAGTACTCAGTTTTAAGCGCCCGGGTGGGGGGTAATGACAGAGACGACGGAGAGGACAGCAGGCTTACCTGGTAAGTGTGTACTCCCTGAGGCCTGAATGCAGGTTCATGGCAGAAAATGTACCTATACAACCCCTCAGCCGCTTGTCCCGGCCAATCTTCCACGTGACAAACAGCGGGCTGTGGAGAGAGACACAAATCAGACAGTGCGGTGTAGTGTTGGGACAGTGTAGGGTCAGTGTAGTGTGGGGACAGTGTGGGGTCAGTGTAGCATGGGGACAGTGTAGCGTGGGGTCAGTGTAGCACGGGGACAGTGTGGGGTCAGTGTAGCACGGGGACAGTGTGGGGTCAGTGTAGCATGGGGACAGTGTAGCATGGGGACAGCGTAGTGTGGGGACAGCGTAGTGTGGGGGACAGGGTGGTGTGGGGACAGTATAGTGTGGGGACAGTGTAGAATGGGGTCAGTGTAGTGTGGTGATAGTGTAGCATGGGGACAGTGTAGTGTGGGGACAGTGTGGGGTCAGTGTAGCATGGGGTCAGTGTAGCGTGGGGACAGTGTAGTGTGGGGTCAGTGTAGTGTGGGGACAGTGTAGAATGGGGTCAGTGTAGTGTGGTGATAGTGTAGCATGGGGACAGTGTAGTGTGGGGACAGTGTGGGGTCAGTGTAGCATGGGGACAGTGTAGTGTGGGGTCAGTGTAGCGTGGGGACAGTAGTGTGGGGTCAGCGTAGTGTAGGGACAGCGTAGTGTGGGGACAGCGTAGTGTGGGGACAGTGTAGTGTGGGGACAGTGTGGGGTCAGTGTAGCATGGGGACAGTGTAGTGTGGGGTCAGTGTAGCGTGGGGACAGTAGTGTGGGGTCAGCGTAGTGTAGGGACAGCGTAGTGTGGGGACAGCGTAGTGTGGGGACAGTGTAGTGTGGGGACAGCGTAGTGTGGTGATAGTGTAGCATGGGGACAGTGTAGTGTGGGGACAGCGTAGTGTAGGGACAGCGTAGTGTGGGGACAGTGTGGGGTCAGTGTAGTGTGGGGACAGTGTAGTGTGGGGTTAGCGTGGGGACAGCTGGTTGTGGAGAGAGACAAGTCGAACAGTATGAGGACAGTGGACCTTAGGGCACGACAGCACCAGGACAACAACTCTATCAAATCTAAATGGCCATATCTAAATAATTGGAGAAATGATCTATAATGGACTGATTAAATACTAGCTATGTAATTAAAACCTTCTGCACTCTGCCAAAAGCTCCACCTCCAGGTGCTTCCTGGCCTAAAAAACAGAGTTCTCTTTATCTTGGGTTGTGAAACAATCCCAGGGCACCCAAACTGAAAGACGTGTAAAACATCCCCCCCCGCCCATTCTGGGGCCTTCGCCCACCATTCCATGATTGGCCCATTTGACTGTTTGCCCAGTGCCACCCTGCCGTGATTGGCCCAATTGAGAATTTGGAGTGACTGGGGCATTTGGAACGATTGTCTTTCATATTGCTTTTTTCATTAAATTGAGCAATCCTAAAAATGATCATATTTATGGTTTATTTCTGATGCTACTTCATAATTCCCTGGTCTAGTGACATTTCCTGTCACTGCTGAAATCATCCGATCATTTCCTGTCACTCTAAAACTCTAGTTAGTGAGTTTGTTAGTAATGCATAAGGCTTAGTTCCACCGTTTGTTCCACTCACAGTACTGGTATCTTTAGCTTAATATGACACGACAAAAATGCAAAAGTTTCTGGTGTCTGTAGATTCCTGAGGACACGCTGAGCTCCATTAAACAGTGTGGCCATTACCGCCCCCCAGCACCATGCCTGGCAACCCCACTCTCATCCACATTTCACCAGACTTCCACACCAAAACAAGCCAGATTAGTAAAAATGGCCTTTTTGTCATTTAAATGTACAGTTCCAAGAAAAATAGCCATCTGAACTGCTGGGGACTAGGGCCTCTGGCTACTGATGTAATAACATCCAACGCCCTCATGATAAGCAACAGAAATGGAAAGAGCCAGAAAAATAAAACACACTCGTCAGCATCGTTGCTGTTAATCTCTTAGGATTCACAGAAACCGTGGAAGAGAAGCGAGACCACAGTCAGAATACTACCCTCCTTGTTTGTCTATTTTTAGAGCATCTTCTGTCTCATGGTACCACAGCACATGATAAGTAAGCGTCAATTACAGCATTTTAATCTACAGCAGAGAGGAAAAAAAGCTTTTCTAACCCTTTGAACTCAAGATTACACACACCCCACACACACACACACAGACACGCACACACAGACACGCGTACGCGCACACCCACACCCTCACACACCCCACTGTGACAACCCAGGTCAGAGAATATAGGGGTTGGAAGTTGGGGTTGGGGGGGTGGTGGTTGAAAACACTTTAACGTCTCGTCAAAAGACTCCAACTTCAACAGAAATGAAGCACTGATCCCAAAGGGCCGGCAGACTGCAGCACTCACTTTAAGAAAAATCACTTTAACCTCAAGGAGGGAACCCCAGGCTGAGGAACTGAGCACCAGCTCCCTTAAAACCACAGCTGTGAATCTACCGGAAAACAAGCACTGGCACTAAAGAAGCACAGCTACCATCAGCCCCCACCTTGCTGTAGAGTTACCATCAGCCCCCACCCTGCTGTAGAGCTACCATCAGCCTCCACCCTGCTGTAGAGCTACCATCAGCCCCCACCCTGCTGTAGAGCTACCATCAGCCCTCACCCTGCTGTAGAGTTACCATCAGCCCCCACCCTGCTGTAGAGTTACCATCAGCCCCCACCCTGCTGTAGAGCTACCATCAGCCCCCACCCTGCTGTAGAGCTACCATCAGCCCCCACCCTGCTGTAGAGCTACCATCAGCCCCCACCCTGCTGTAGAGCTACCATCAGCCCTCACCCTGCTGTAGAGTTACCATCAGCCCCCACCCTGCTGTAGAGCTACCATCAGCCCCCACCCTGCTGTAGAGCTACCATCAGCCCCCACCCTGCTGTAGAGCTACCATCAGCCTCCACCCTGCTGTAGAGCTACCATCAGCCCCCACCCTGCTGTAGAGCTACCATCAGCCCTCACCCTGCTGTAGAGTTACCATCAGCCCCCACCCTGCTGTAGAGTTACCATCAGCCCCCACCCTGCTGTAGAGCTACCATCAGCCCCCACCCTGCTGTAGAGCTACCATCAGCCCCCACCCTGCTGTAGAGTTACCATCAGCCCCCACCCTGCTGTAGATCTACCATCAGCCCCCACCCTGCTGTAGAGCTACCATCAGCCCTCACCCTGCTGTAGAGTTACCATCAGCCCCCACCCTGCTGTAGAGCTACCATCAGCCCCCATCCTGCTGTAGAGCTACCATCAGTGCGGAATGCAGCGCGGTGGGAATGCAGCGCAGTGGGAATGAAGCGCGGTGGGAATGCAGTGCGGTGGGAATGCAGCGCGGTGGGAATGCAGCGCGGTGGGAATGCAGCGCAGTGGGAATGCAGCGCAGTGCGGAATGCAGCGCGGTGGGAATGCAGCGCGGTGGGAATGCAGCGCAGTGGGAATGAAGCGCGGTGGGAATGCAGTGCGGTGGGAGTTCAGCACGCAGAGAGATAGCTCTGAGCTGCAGCCCAGGTCAGTGGGTTCAGTGTTGACTCAGTCAGCAGCGTTACTCTCCCCACCCCCGCTGTACAGCACGGGACAGAGTTTATTCCACGTCTCCTCTCCACCCCAAGAGCATTTCACAGACCTGGATTAGCTCACAGATATGTCACAAGCAGGAATCTCTGGAATTTGGTGCGATGTTCCACTTATCCAGGAGATCAGAGCTATGAACCTTTCCGCCTGGGACTGAGGCCCTGCTTCAATGGGTGCAATACCTCCAGGCAGGGGCTGGTCTGTCCCAGAGCTCCTCCCCCTACCCAGAGCTCCTCCTCCCCACCCAGAGCTCCTCCCCTGACTCAGAGCTCCTCCCCCTACCCAGAGCTCCTCCCCCTACCCA
The DNA here is from genome assembly GCF_013347855.1 of Anguilla anguilla. Taxonomy (NCBI): domain Eukaryota; kingdom Metazoa; phylum Chordata; class Actinopteri; order Anguilliformes; family Anguillidae; genus Anguilla; species Anguilla anguilla. Next base: position 232,953 of record NC_049209.1, on the reverse strand, counting down.
GAGCTCCTCCCCCTAACCAGAGCTCCTCTCCCCTACCCAGAGCTCCTCTCCCCTACCCAGAGCTCCTCCCCCCACCCAGAGCTCCTCCTCCTACCCAGAGCTCCTCTCCCCTACCCAGAGCTCCTCTCCGCTACCCAGAGCTCCCCTCCGCTACCCAGAGCTCCTCCCCCCTGACCCAGAGCTCCTCTTTGCTACCCAGAGCTCCTCGCCCTACCCAGAGCTCCTCCTCCTACCCAGCGCTCCTCCTCATACCCAGCGCTCCTCACCCTACCCAGAGCTCCTCCTCCCCACCCAGCTCCAGCCTGACCCCAGCCAGACAGCACCACCTGTCCACCTTCCAGCCCATCTCTCATCAGGAATATAGAGTCATAGAGTAACAGAGTCATCCTCACCCAGCTTCAGTTACATGTTGTCATTGCCATGTACGTGGTGTCCCTGTTTATTATGCATGTATTACGTAATCAGCCTTTTCCCTTCAGCCAGCAGCAGATGGGCCCCCCCTCAGGTTCTGCACAGGGACTCCTCCTGTTAGCAGCCTGGGAGATTCCCCCCGCCCCGTCACCCCAGGCCAGTGTCACAGGGCTCAGCCCCACAGCTCTGTAAACAGGCTTTGATTCAACAGGCTTTGGAAAAAGCCCCACAGAAACTCATTTAAATTGAAGCTGAATTGAATAGTAGGGTCAGGTCCCTGTAAAAAAAGATAAGAGACTGAAGACCCTTCAGTTAAAATTCCACCACATATCAGATCTGATCAAATAAAATTACAGGTCCTCTGACATGTAATCCAATTCTCTATTTCTTAGACTTAAACAAATAAATAAATATTGGTAGTCATAAGCAGAACTATACTGACAGCAATATAGCAGCATGCTAACATGCTTCTGGATTGTAGTACAGGTTTCCTTCTTGCCTGAGAAAACTAAGGAATAATGAATCAGCTGTCTGTTAGAGAGGATCACACACACTACATATCCTGAGTTTTTAAGGGGTTATGAACAAGCAGCGGGTAAAACCTCACAGACAGAAATATGCCCACACAATCCAGTGAGTTTAAATACCGGATGACTCATAGAACTGGCTCTTCAGCCGGTGGTCCAGCGTGTCATTATAACCCTGATGCCAGACTGGAACAGAAAGAGTTCCACACAGCAGAGCAGAATTAGGCCAGTGGCCCAAACACTTTACTCAAGTAAAAACTAAAGGCTAATGTTTTAATAGCAATAAGCCAAACGTAGATCTTGACAGTTTTTAATTTTATTTTAAGAGAAGCATGAAGCAAACAGGCTACAGCACCTTAGCTTCCAAAACCATAACAAGGCACCCTTTGTTCAATTTTAATAAAAAATGAAGGATAATTATTGGCTGAATACAGGGCAGTTTGCTCATTCTTCCCTGCTCTGTCCCAGGGGCAGTCAAACCTGCACTGCGGCTGTCTGCACCGACGCGGTTACCCGCATGCAATTAGTCTTACTGTAACTAACCACTGCCACCCTGTCACCTGACCTGTCACCAGACCTGCCACCCTGTCACCTGACCTGTCACCCTGCCACCCTGTCACCTGACCTGTCACCAGACCTGCCACCCTGTCACCTGACCTGTCACCCTGCCACCCTGTCACCTGACCTGTCACCAGACCTGCCACCCTGTCACCTGACCGGTCACCCTGCCACCCTGTCACCTGACCTGTCACCAGACCTGCCACCCTGTCACCTGACCTGTCACCCTGTCACCAGACCTGTCACCAGACCTGCCACCCTGTCACCTGACCTGTCACCCTGTCACCAGACCTGCCACCGTCACCTCACCTGTCACGCAGTCACCTGACCTGCCACCCTGTCACCTGACCTGTCACCAGACCTGCCACCCTGCCACCTGACCAGTCACCCTGTCACCTGACCTGCTACCATGTCAGATCCTGGTGAGTGGTGCGAGAGCAAACATGGTCAAAAGTGACTGGAATGTAACTCGATCACCATACCATCCATCTTAAGTGTTTCTTTGTAATCTAAGGGAAGATCCATCTCAGATGAGCACAGATCTGCAGAAATACCTACACCTCGCAAAATGGCAGCCCAGCTGAAATCGGCACTAGCCTATCAGAAAGGGAGACATGGCCTTTTCTGTAGCGCTCCTCGTAACGGCAGCAGACGGCTCTGACTGACAGGTGTGGGCTTCCACAGGAACACCATGCGCCCAAATGGAAGTCTGCAAGTTTAGTTCTACCCATGAGCCTTCGTTTCCCATGAGCCTCTGCTTTCCATGAACCTTTGTTTCCCAGGAGCCTCTGCTTCCCATAAGCCTTTGCTTCCCATGACAGTTAGGCCCATTTGCCTGGAGAGCAATGCGGAGCGGGTCCCGGATTTGGAGGATATTAAGTCAGAATCTGGTTAATCAGGACTTGATAAAAAGGCTTGTTCTAAGATACAAAACGCAATGCTTAATCTGTATAAATCTTGAACTGTCAGTGTTAGTTTAACCATGAATACATTGTTTTAATTTAACAAAATGTGTCTTTACAGGTAACAGAAAATATAACAATAACCCAACTACCCAAAATGGCCATTCCATTTTCATCATGGTGTTAACATAACATAAATACCGTCATCGGTTAAGTTCACTGGAACATATTTAATTTAATGACTCAATCACACCTCAAACCTGCCAAGACCCAACTGCGCACTGCTTGTTTTGGGCAGATTGTATTTGAATAAATGAGTCACAAACACATTGCTAGATTTAAAATACCAGGCAGTCAAAGCCAGGACACACACAGCTCTATTCATGAGTGGTAAAGGCACAAGAATGCTTGTGATGATTAGAGGAGGTGTGTCAGGCAGTGGGAGGAGTCAATCTCAGTAGGATTTGAGTGACAGATGAAACGGGGCATACACTGAATCCAACAGCACCACAAGCTCATATAGAAATGGCACACTAACACAACACACAGAGATCACTGATCCAAACCACACAAACAGCAGACTGGAAAACCAAATAGTGACTCAACACCAACTCATCCCTGAAGGTTTGAGGAACAGCATGAGTCTGCTGACTCTTCCCAAACAAAACCGGAAGGACGAGTCCACACAGCGAGCCCACTCACCCAGAGAACATGGCAGGAATAGCAACCTCTGCATATTTCTCATGTTCTACGATCAGGGCAGATATGTCTCTGTTAACGCAGTGACAGCCCTGCACCTGCAAAAGCAGATCTTCATATGAGGGCTTGCAGACCATAACTCTTCTGTGAAATGTCACTTCACCGTGAAACACAGCGTTGTCCTGGTTTCCCCCACTGTAGGACGCATGTGGAATAAGGAGACCCAGGACAGCCCTACCCGGCCTCTCACAGCCAACGCCAGAGGCGGAAACAGGAAAACACTGCCTGTGAGTTTGGGTTAGGGTTAGGGTATGGACACCCATTCATGTGGAGGAGCACCGCTGGGCTTCCCCTCTGAGCTGCTCTTACACAGAGGGCTTATTGCTTTAACATTATACCCACCCCCCATCCCATCTGCTTATTGCTTTAATATTATACTCCCCCCAAACTCATCAGCTCCACTACACTGGAGTTTCCCCATCAGGCTCTCCCCTGACCCTAATGACCCCAAATCCAGGGCCAGTGGACGCATCACGCCAGTTACACCAAAGCGATTACACTTCAACCCTGAGGGTCCAGACCTTCCCCCGACACCACGCGCTAAGCAGCGCTCAGAGACCAGGCTGGTCCTGGTCCTGGTCCTGGTCCTGTTCCTGGTGCTGGTTGGGGAGGAGTGTTGTGGAGACACTGCAGCACACATGACCATCTCCCTTGGGGGGGAACAGGAAACCTCCCTACTCACAAAATGGTGATAAACATGAGCTTGCCAAAATGGCTGCCGTTTCCCCAGTTCACAGATGTGGGAGCTGTATCTGCTATACATGCTACTTCATCCAGGCTTTGAGCTCTGGGCTTGGGGAAACCTTCCATGGATTAGGCACCAAAAACGGGCCAAGTGACTATACAGCAACGCTTTCTATAAGAACAGTGGCACACAAACCTCCCGTCGTTAAAAAACACTGTGGAAACTAGGCACGTTATGTTTTAATTTAACACTGTGTACTAAATTAAAATAAAGCAGGAGACAGTTACTGAAAATAGGCTAATCCATTAGCCATGGTGGTATTTGTACAAGACCAGAGTCAGACTGTAGACAGACAGCATGAAATAACATTTTGATGACCAAGTGATTTCAGGATAAAAGTTCCATTTGGTGGAAAGGAAATGAAAGAATATTCCGCTACTAAAAAGGCAGAACTGAGGAAGTGACGCACATAGTAACTTCACAACATCAGACTGAAGTTACTAGACCATTACATTACAGGCATTTAGCAGATGCTCTTATCCAGAGCAACTTACACTAGAGGTTACAAGACCAGCTCCTAACCTGTTATTACTTGCACCACTCTACACATACATAATAAACTGAAGAAATTAGACTTTACTACCATACACACACTGTATTAACCATTAGCTTTACAAGGTGTGCAAGCCAAGCTAATTCATGCACAGATGATTGATTTTACTGATTTTTTTTCCCATTCGATATCATACATCATAAAAAAGCCCAGTCCACATGGGCTTAAAGGACACCATTATTTTCAGAAAAGTAAATTAGATATACACAATCCAAAAGCGTTCTTCTACGTGGTCTCAGACACTGCTGTTCAACAGCTTGCTAAATTTGATGAGCTGGGACGAACATTCTAAAAGCATATGGCTTTGCTGGGCTTTCAGTGCGAGTCAAATGTTTGTGAAATTATTTAGCGAAACACAGGGAGCATAGAGTGCCGTAGGGAACAGGGCCAGAAACACAGTGCACAGACCCTAATTAACATGCACGATTAAAGAATGATACATGCACACTTAAAGGGAGTTCAGAACATACAGGACAAAATAACAGTATTATTGATAATGGATTTTGAATGCAGGACAGCATGTAATCCTAAATCCAAACAAGGGGAAAGCCAAGTCAACATGAATGAAGCAGCACAGCCATGTGCTTGCAAGACCACAAGAGGATCCAGACAGGAAGCAGACCACAAGATAATCCAAACAGGAAGCAGACCACAAGAGGATCCAGACAGGAAGCAGACCACAAGAGAATCCAAACAGGAAGCAGACCACAAGAGGATCCAGACAGGAAGCAGAGCACAAGAGGATCCAGACAGGAAGCAGAGCACAAGCACAAGAAACTCACACTACCAGTGTGAAAAGGGTATCAAACACAGAATTTTTTAATATAAAAAATTAAGGATTAGAACTTTAAATAGCATTATCAATAATACTGCTGATAGGTTAATCACTACCTAAGCAAACAACTACAACCATGTACCCTACATCATGACCTTACACAAATACAGCACAGCATGAAATATATATTATACATTAATCTGCTGAATGCTGAATGCATATTTAATGCATTTCAATTATAATGAATTATATTGGCCACAAAATTAGTATCACAACACAAAGTGCAGTAAAGCCATGCTAAACCATGCATCTGCTCATTCAATTAAAGTACATATTAAAGGGCAGGGTCTTAAATCACTCTGACATATTTCCTATATAAAGGAGAAATAATTAGCTTATACCAGCTGCCCCAAACATCTTTAGTCCTCATTCATAACTTGCTGGTGCCATTTATAAGAGGGCATTTCCAGGTGGTTAAAATTCAGAAGAGTCCTGCATTTTCCAGTTTTAAGAATTCTAGACAGAGGTTTATTAACTAAATTGAATTTTCCTACTATGACAAGTAGCCTACCAAAAGTGCTACTTTGAAAGTTAATCATTTTTATAATTTCATGCTCAAGTGCATTTAATTTCACCACTTTGATGAAATCCTTATGGAAGACAAGGAGAAAATAGCTGTGCCGTTCCACCTTCATTTCCAGTTGTTTGTTGCTGCAGTAATTTAAATCATAAAGGAAGGCAGAACACATTCCCTTGTGTACTGTACATTAAACAAAGGTGTGGATCACCCGGCCTGACCCCAACCCGGCCCAGTGAAACGCTACTGGCCAGAGAGGATCCAGGCGTTTGACTGGCTGAACGCTGAGTGTGCAGGTCCCTGCCTCCCACGACCGCTGAACACAGGCCCTGCGTGTGACCCGTGTGAGCTTGTGCCCTCTGAACAGCTGGCTGCCAACCAATCACAGCCCAACAACTCAAAGCAGGGCTCTCTGGGAACACTTCAATGTGCTGGGCCGGGTTAAAATCACACAGCAGAAATATTATAGGTAAATTTCCTTGTGAAAAATATTCTTTCTGGCTACTCTCATCTCTGTAGTACCCTATAAATAGCCTGCTAATTCAAGAAATCCCTGTGTGTGTAAACTGAGAAAGATGGACCATGTGACCCACTCTCAACCAATAACCTACTTCTTTCAGCTGTTCAAAGGGAAAGCTGAAAATGTGCACTGAAGGAGCCAAAATCAATGCAAGAGACAGCAGTCAGACAGCAACAGGGAGGACAGCTATGGCAGTCAGAACAGGATTCCACTGCAGAAGATCAAATAGGCGGACAAGGAAGCCTTATGCCCTTCAAGGGGACATGCCTTATCCACAGCACGATGACATCATCTGTTTTCTCTAAACTTGGCTTACACGCTGAGAAATGAAACACAGATGCAGGTTTTAGCTGCTAGAGCTTTAATTTGTATCCCTTATGGACAGGAAAGGTCTGTTTAGAATAACACACCAATACGCAAAAAGAAAAGTGCTTTCCAGCACACAGGACACAGAAGCAGGAGTGACAGAGCGATGAGTTCAAACCAGAGGGAGCAGACACACCTCCTCAAAACTCAGACTGGACTTTCAATTACGGCATCTGTAATGCTGTCCCCAGTTACGGCTATTCTAGTCAAATGCTAGGAGGTCAGGTTTCCAATATACTGTATGTGCTGCCAAATGAAGTTCAACCACGCGTTCACACAGCGAGCAACTCGGTTGGAAGTACATTCATTCTCTATGAAGCTGAGCGACATTGTTTAAGGCCTGTTAGGCCCGAACCCGAACCACAGCGAAACAAGGCTGCATTCCCTCCAAGGCCTCAGTACACACAGTGAACTTTATGACCATGCCACTCACACTGCCGCAGACCGCAGATGTGTGTGAGTGAGAGAGTAAACAGAGGGAGCAGAGAGGACTCCTCCACCCCACTGTCCTGTTCTCCTTATCAGGCCCTGTAGCTGTGCCGTGTGATAACCACACGCCCGTCAGGTCTGTCCGAACGGGGCCTGAGTCAGGCAGTGTTTCAGCACCGTGGGGACGGGCTGGAGGCAGAGATAACCCAGCGCAGGACGGCCCCGTGACTGTTAAAAACGGCCAGCACGGCACCATCCATTCAAAAAATCCATAAACCAGTCTAGCGACTGAGGCCTCCCTGATGTGGAAAGAGACCAAAGCTCTCCTCTCCCTTTCCCAATGTCCCTGGGAAAAGTTAAGCGATAGGCCACACGTTGACAGCAGCTTACAGAAATATGGTGCTGGGTCAGTGTGCAAAGCCTCATGGGTACCTAGCTGAAGCACAGGTGTGGAAGGGAGATTTACAGGAAGCTACTCCATACAGAAAAACGTACATTCTTCTCTCATTATTCTGTAAACAGAAGAGAGAAGTTCATGGAAAAGACAGCATCTAACAGACAGGAACAAGAGCCCTTAGTGTGGACTGTGTTGTTCCACAACCTCACAGCTGTGTCCATACACACTACCTGCGGAGGGTTCAAGAGGGTCTCTTAGCATAAAACAAATCTATGATGATGTCCAATCACACCCCAGGGCCTGGGGTGCCTCTACAGGCCGGGGCAGCCCCTGCCATGGCTGGGACTTGTATGGGACCTTAAAGCTGATGAAATGGCCTGGGGTGCGTGGGTGCACTGAGGACAAGCTGAGGGGGCCGTTCTGAATGCAACAGCACAGCCTTCATAACGAAAATAAGGAAAAGCACTCTTCACTGGACACTGATGGGGATGTTTCAGGACACTGTGGTACCACTGCCTTGTCACAGGCTTTCTAAGCGATGAGCTACCTCTGGCGTCAGACAGACACAGGGGTACAGGGTGCACGGTGGGAACCCCATCCTCCTACGGGGGTACAGGGTGCACGGTGGGAACCCCATCCTCCTACGGGGGTACAGGGTGCACGGTGGGAACCCCATCCTCCTACGGGGGTACAGGGTGCACGGTGGGAACCCCATCCTCCTACGGGGGTACAGGGTGCACGGTGGGAACCCCATCCTCCTTATTTCAGTTTGGAGCAGTTTAAAAACGCCTTGGACACGTGCCAGTTTCAACATTTATTGGGCGGCTTTTAGTTTGTCTTGTAGCAAATCTAATTATCAATCTCCAAAGCTTATATATCAGCCAGACTCTTACGACAGACTGCCCAAGCAGTGTAGATTAAAATGCAGCAGAGAAGGTATCCAGTCATTTTGGAAACAGGGGCGTGATCCAAGTATATGAGGGTACACTGCCATCAATAATTACTATAGGTCAACTAAGAGTATCTGGGAAAATACAATAACTGGGGTAGTCAATTTTAATAAAACGTTTTTGATTAACCTACTCAGCAATGCGAAGCAAGTGTCAATAAAAACAGTAAAAAAGACTATGTGGGTTTTTTTTTTCATATAACGATCACCCCACAAGTTTATAAATTACTAGGAATATTTATTCATCAAAAACAAAGCATAAACAGCGTACATAAATAAAACATAAAACAGACTGATTGTTTTTCCACCACAAGGAAAGAATTGCTTATGGAATGTGAATGAAATCCCCCAGCTAGAATTTATCCAATAATTAAACATTTATGCAGCTTGAAGCTGCATATTTAAAGACAAGCCTGTCCTGATGAGACGTGCAGGGGCAGGGAGAACAACAGCAAACAACCCAGAAAACATCTTTAGTAACTAATACACGCAGCACAAACAAATATGCGATACAGGAGCCCAGTATTCTACCCTGTACTGGGGGAAAGAACCCAGTCTCAAAGACAGATACAGTTAAGAGGCCATATTCTCCCGTTTATGGATTCCGAAGACTGTGTACAAATGTGAAACCACATCTGCGTGAAGCGGAAATGTCAGGCACAAATGCCGTGATGGCAAACATAGCATGCATGTGTTTCCCACAGTAGAGCTTCATAAAGCTAAGGAAGTAACGCAGATAAAATAAAGATCAAATACTGAACGTCTGCACTAACAAAGATTGTCTGCACTAAAGGCTCCAAATTATCCCACTGATACCAATTACAACATGCATAAATTAAGTTAGCTAGACAGAAACATCAGTCACGTGGATCATTTCCCTAGTTAGACACACATCCTGCTAGCCCTATCTAGCTGAGTATCGCTCATGTTTCATTCGGCTGAACAAAGGCAGATTTACACTGCTTGCTAGCTAGCTAACGTTAGCTATGCTTGTATCGTGACCAACTCGTTACTTACTCGGATAAAGTAACACATTTTATATGTATCCAGCGTTACTAAAACCATACCGACAGCTACATACACAGCACTAATTAACAGGCATTCCTTTCCGTTTTTCCCAAAATATTTTCAAGTTAGCCAACTTAGCGCTAGCCTGTTTTACGACCGATTGTCAGTTAGCTAACGTTAGCCGCTGTGGCCTGTGTGAGTGGCAGCATCACCTGTGTCGATGCAATTAGTCGACCAACGTTAGCAAGATACAACTTAAGCAAATGAATGAACGGTTGCGACAACAGAATATTGATGTATGTGTACATTTCCAGATAGCTGGCAAGCTTAGAATCCAGCGAGCCACCCATCTGTAAATCAACAACAAAGGGCACTTATACTAGCTGGCTGCAGTATGCGAGGCAAAGGGATTAGTAACCCACTGCCGGCTAACGATCGCTAGCAGTTACACACAGAAAAACACACTACAGTTAACTTAACCAAATAATACCAACGACAACCTGGAAAAGGCTCTGTCCAGATGAAGCGCACAGTAAACAAAGACACTTTTCAGCCAAACCTCCACAGCGCTAGCGTTAGCCATAAAACTGACAAAGGGAAAAGTAAAACTAGCCACCTAGCTAAGGTTAGCTGAGCTAACTGACTAAACCAAATGATATAAGTCAAGTTAGATAACCAATATGAACAAAAATAAACATGTATTATTAAATCTGAAAACGTTACATTGATACAAGGTATGGGGTTAATGTCCATGTGTATCTCACTCGCAGATTAGATAGATCAGTCAAGCCATACACACAGCTGTGGTCCAGCTAACGTGTAGCCAGCTGGTGTAAACCAGACTGGGATTGTTTTTGTTCGTTTTAGTCTACCTAGTCTAGCTAGATTGGGTCGTCAACAATACAGGCAGCGAGTTACGGCGTTGTATACTTAACTTATCAGACTACATGTGCAATATTTCACGCTAATGTTAGCTACTGGCGATACCGTGCGCGATGTCTCTGTGCTTTCGGTGCCGACCTGAGCAGCTGTATGCTACTTTCTTTGTTACCGTTATCCAGTCAGTTAGCACGGAGCCAGCAGAAACTCAGGCCAGTGTTCACCACATAGTTTACGCTTTTGCCATTCCTCTGTCTGGTAGATGAAGGTTCTCCGGCTGCCGACATCATGTTTTATAGCAGCGTTTCACTTCTTAACCCACTAAGGTTCATAGACAATACACTGTTAGCCTGTTACTCAATGTAAATGTAAACTGGAAACAGCATAAAGACTCCGTGTGTGCAACCATACATTCCCATTGTCATTAGTGCAAGTTTATAGTAGCCAGGTTACAGATATAAATGAACCATGTTCCCTAATATAGCTAGATAAAACCGACACATAACCAGTGATAATTCATAATGTTACAGTGGCAACATTAGCCAACGCTGACAAGGAATGAAGACGTTACTTACTAAGGGTCGTTTGTAAACCTGGGTGTTCGGGGAGCCTGGTAATTGTATAGATGGCAATAAAGCACGTCGAAACAGAAGCAACACATCTCCGCTGAAACGACCATCTTCCTACCACCGCTGCCCGAACCAGATCCGGGGCTGAGATTAGGGGAGAGGCCGGTTGAGTTGTAGGCTCCGGGAGTTGGGGATAGCGCGTTGGTGTTGTTGGTGCTACTGCTACCCCCAGGACCCCCCAGGCCGTTTACTCGATTCACGCTCCCCGACGCCACTGTCGAGGAGGAGCCAATCCCCAAGTCAGATCCGCAGTGTCCCGTCCCAGCTACCCCGCTCCCCGCCCCGCCAGGACCCCCCGACCCGGGGGACCCTGACAGCTTCTGCTTCTTCACCCCGCAGCACCCGGCCGCCATCTTGGAACAATCTGCACCGACACACCGCTTCCGACCCATCACCGTCACAGCGGGAGGGGCGGCGGGAAGCGCTGACCAGACGTAGAAATCCCACTGCGTCAGTACGTACGACGGACAGACGTAGAAATCCCACTGCGTCACCACGCACGACGGACAGACGTAGAAAACCCACTGCGTCAGCACGTACAACGGACAGCGCTCCACCTTCTCTTTTTTCCCCAACGCAATACCCAGCGCAGTTTACGCTATTTTAACCCCAACCACCGGGGCCAGATGGAAGGGAAAAGACTGCAATGTCATCCAATGCTTCCCTAGGAAAACACGTATTCTACGTAAAGATCTTACGCTGTTTCCGTACAGGACTGTTCAGCCAGCCACGGACTACAGTAAATCCACACCGTCCGAAGGATCACAGATATATATATATATATTTTGAAAGGTACAGGCCCCCTGTCCCAAACTCGGTTTCCTCGGGAGCGATTCACTCAGCTTTCTCCAAAATCATTCAGATGCCTTCTTTATGTTTCACGAAGACTGCTATAGCTTAACCTCGGGCAGTTGCCAGCTGAGATGTGGAGCTAGCAGCTAACGCTAGCTGCGGCACTGCACTCACGGCGGCACAGACACGGTTCTTTTTTGTGTGGGAGTCGGTAGCTGGAGTAAGCAGGACCCACACGGCCAGAAAAGCCCGTCATAAGGTTCCGGATTCTGTAGCTCAAACCAGTCATTTACTTGCATCCGAACTTCCAGATGTCAGGAGTCGAGGTCCAAATCCTAGTAAAAACCGGTCTCGGCAATGCAGTTTATTTTTTCACCGCTTCTGCAGCGTGCAAGTCATTTTAGCAACCCGCAACTGCTTGTTGGTTTGCACCCTGTCTTTTAAAAGACTGCTCAGGGCGTAGTTAGCTAGCGTTTTTATTTAAACCCCACTGCGAGCAAAGCAGACTTGAGACTTTGCTGTAGGTTTCTTTTGAGGGAGTCATCCGTTTATTTTGAGACATTTTAGCTCAGCATTCTACCCCTCCTGTCACAAATCCATCGGGCTTTCCCACCCTCGCTCCTCAGTTCAGTCGCAGTAACGTCAGCCTTGCCGCTGCAAAGAAGGCTTCTGCGATAATCCAAAGTCACTCGCACCTTATTCACTTCTTCCACAGAAAAAAACAGAGTTCAGGACGTATTTTGCGATAAATTCCTAACTACGCATAATACGTACATTCTCCTGGGTCGTCAAATCTGAATTCTGAGCGCAGTCTACGTTGGAAATAGGCCGTGCATACTACTGTAGCGCATACGTCGAACAGTCAATGCCTCTTCTGTGAAGAATTGATCTATATAGCCATCTTATTTTTTTAATATCGAAGGTGTCTTCTTTTCTTTTCTTTCTGTTCCAGCCTTGATTCTATAAAAGAGAAGAGAAAATATTTCCAGTTAGAGTCGTTGCTTGTTTCTGCACGACAGACCGTTCCCACATTCCTATCGGTTAGCTAGCTAGCTAAACTAGCTTGACAGTGTCTGCAGCTCCTACTGTACACCGATCCGGGCTCACATCTGAAATAGCAATAAAAGAGTACCGGAGGATGCTCTCATGCGTTTTGTCATGCACTGATAGTACAAACAAAGCACAGCAGTGTTAAAGCGACAGTACAGGTCAGAAGTAGCTACTGTTGTGCTGTTGTTTTTCCATTCGTGTACAAATCACGCACGGTAGACATCGGGCTAATGAAACCAGACCGGCGACAGTTCGTCAAAGCACCATCTGTATTAGCATTGGGAATGGCAACGTTGAAAGTACCGAGATGCTCAATGGTTAGGCTAATATTTATTGACCAGTAGTCTGCTGTAGCAGTATTCAAACAATTTTTGGCAATAATTACGAGATTTTTTTTACCTCGTCTGGCTGACTTGAAGTCATGTCTTCAATCTAAGGTTAACATCCAGACTGTAATAAAATATTTTGACAATATTTTGAGTATTGTAAAATTTGAGTAACCTGTAACTTGATTGTCAGGTCTCATTTCATAAGACTCATTTTAAAATTATACTTTTTAAAAATCCTTTGTGAATCTACGAGGAAACAGGTGTGAATATTTTGCCACAATATAACTGACAAAACAAATGGCTCAGACTGTACCGCCGTACACAGGCCTCCCTAAAAGTATAAACATTAAGCTGATCTTTTTTTAGATTTCACTGAATTAGTGAACAGGTTCAGGGCGGTGTCCTGATTTCTGTCTGCAGTGCTTCAGTAGTGTCTTTTCATTCCCTTTTGTGATGACAGCACAGAAAGAAACACTAGTAGAATGTAGTCAAATAAAAGGAGTGCAATAATTAAATTTTTTAAATATGTTTTTGCCTTAGCCTCCTGGGTTCATTAAAGGCACAAGTAAATTATTCTACCCAATACACCTGTGTAGCTTTTTAACATGACACATATTAATGAGGTAGAGCAACAGTCAAGTTTACATTTCACCATTTCTCTAGAGAGCACAGCTTTATTTCACCAGAATGTGCATCAGCTCTGCAGAATTTGAGAGTAAAATAGCAAACCGAAAACTCAAAAAGTGTGATTGAAGGCAGAATCAGTGAAAATATAACCTCTTCTTACACTTCCATACTTATCCATTTACAATAGGGGCACAGCAAGGGGCGGGGACAGGAGGCAAAGGTTCAGTGTGTTAGCAGTAAAGACACGCACTGGCCAGGTTCAGTGTGTTAACAGTAAAGACACACACTGGTCAGCTGTCACTTGCAATCCTTTATGATCCTCCAGAGCTGCACAGGTCCTGGCAAGGTCACAAAGATAAGCTTTCACTGGGTTTCTCCATTTCACGCACCTGCTGCTTCCAGACCCAGCGAAGGATGAACAGCCGGTTTACTTCAGCAAGGTTGCGTTGAAGCCACAGAAGTCCACTATGTCCTGACCACCAGACTGAATATGGGTATCACAGGCTAAGTATGGATATCACAGGCTGAGTATGGGTATCACAGGCTGAGTATGGATTTCACAGGCTGAGTATGGAGATCACAGGCTGAGTATAGATTTCACAGGCTGAGTATGGATTTCACAGGCTGAGTATAGATTTCACAGGCAGAGTATGGATATCACAGCTGCTGCATAGCTAAGATATATGTTGCATAGCATAGCTGCCATCCCAATATGGATATCACTTCCTACTATGCATGTCGCTGTATATTACAGAATATGGATATCACTTCCTCACGATGCATGTCACTGTATATTACTAGTAAACACTGACAGATGGGGGCTGTTTTAAAATGCAGACAGTTTAGCAAAGTTTGGCGTCAATGCATAGACATGGGAACCAGGGGTGCTACAGGTCTGAAAAGGGACCAGTGCTCAAGGGTGCGGGCAAACAGAGTAATAACTGCCCCAAACAAAAATAGTCTGATCTAAATACGAGAATCACTTTCTCGTCTCATCGGGTAACATCTTAGCGCTGCTTCCACAGTTCACCAGTGTTAGGAGCTCCAGTGGTTCAGGGGACAGCACAGGGATAAGGCTGGGTAGTAGTGACGTGTCGTTCGCGAATGAGTTGGCTCTTTGAGCCGGCTCGCATGTCTGAAGAGCCGATTTTTTTAAAACACAAGACACATAGTTAGATCCCATAGTGTCTGAGTTTTTATTGTTTTGTCTTTTTTATGGTGCGAATAAAACCTAAACCTAAAACCTACTGGGCCCTTCAAATGTGCATATCCTGCAAGAGGCACATACGGAGCCCCTAAAGGGACATACATTTTTTTAAATTATAAACTTGTGCGCACGACTTACTAAAGCGTGCCGAAGGATTTAGTAATTCATGCCCGCTATTTAGTAATTTGGGCGCACAAATTAACTAACTAGTGCACACAAATTCATTACATATAGTCTGCATCGGATCCAGAAAGTGTGCATTTCATTATTGCAGCTAAACAGTCCATTTTTAATCCATTGGTTACTCTTTGTAATGTTTTACTGTAACTTGGGCATGACAAAAGAAAACTAGACGCTGGGTACAACTCATCACACAGTTTCACATTTTGATGGCAATCACAACGCCCAGCCCTCTCCCGGTCAACATTTACGCTGACAAATTCACACACAGATCAACCTATATGCACAAACACCAATCATAGGTCAAAATATTTCTAACTTTGGCTGATTTTGAAAAACCAGAAATGCTACTCAACGAAGAGCCGTTTGGGATCCGAAAGAGCCGGCTGTTATTAGTGAGCTGAGCCACATGATCCGATTCACTGAAAGGAGCCGGAATTTCCATCGCTACTGGGCAGACATCAAATGTCAGTTCCTTAAAACTTTATAACAGTTCCTTACAGTGATCATGGGTCAGTCTCCAGTCTTTCTAACAGTTACGTCTTCTGTGCATTTATCTCAGTGTTACGCTGATGAGAGGAACCAGTCTCACTACGGTGTACCACAGGAAAGCCTCATACACAGGTCTGCACTGGAATGAGCTGGTCTAGAGATATGATTTTTCCTAGAGGACATGATTGGACTGAGGAAGTTAAGCAGGATTGAGGAATAGAGGTCTGCAAGAGGAAGATATCTGCTGCTTACTATTTCTAGTGGTTCTGATGCTAACCTCCGATGCTAACTTATTCCACTGCTGCTTTCGCTTATTTTTGAATGGTATTGTTGGAGCAGCTTTTGCAGGAATAAATACATTACATTACTACAATAGTAGTTCTTCTTCTTTGGTTCTCTATGGCTTCCTGTTGCTCAGGTGACTCAGACTCAGAGGTGTGTGTGTTCTGGCAGGCACCAGTTCTCTACAGGTCACACAGACCTCACGCGCACGCAAACAAGAGAAAAAGCACAAATATCAGTTCTCTTTCAGGCACCAAATCATGGACGATGGCCTTGTCCTGGCAGAGGACGCAGAGTAAAGTGTCTTAATCATTGGACAGTGTGGGATAAAACCAAATGTAATGTGATCAACCATGTAAGGATCCAGCAGAAACCAGGCAATTCGGCGGCAGCCCTCACTGCTTATCTTATCGTACAGAGACATGTACTGTACATACGGTCTGTTGTTGAAACAAAGCATACGTTGGAATTTGTCAGGCATTTGTCAAATATTCAAATAAAGTATAAGAGTTTAAATGGTTTGGTTACAAAATATCTTAGTGAGACACACATCCTTTACTCAAAGATTGCTTTGCTCACTGCCTATTTGGAAATTCCAAGTATATCTAAAATTCCAAAGGGAAACGGTAAATGGACTGCATTTATATAGCGCTTTTATCCAAAGCGCTTTACAATTGATGCCTCTCATTCGCCAGAGCAGTTAGGGGTTAGGTGTCTTGCTCAAGGACACTTCGACACGCCCAGGGCGGGGTTTGAACCGGCAACCCTCCGACTGCCAGACAATCGGTCTTACCTCCTGAGCTATGTCGCCCCACGCACGGAGCCCCTCCAGCAGAATGACCCCTTTTGCATGTGCTTCAGACACCCTGTCTGTCTGTCCCTGTCCACGCTCAAAACTCACCTCTTTAGTCAAACCAAGATGTCCGGCCGGGTAAAGCACAGAGCTGGTATGTGAGCTGTGCTGACTGTGCTGTTGCTCTGCCGCTGCATGCGAACGCTCAGGTTTGCAGTTTTGTGCCAAGTTTGGGTACAGTCTGTCTAGGATCACTCTCATGGTTGACTGCACCCCCCTTTCTTCATATCTATTAGACATGCTGCCAAAGCATAGCACCTGGGGCTTTTCTATATTGCACACAGGTCTCTATACATGCCGCAGTTAGTCTCATAATTATACAGCGGTCTCTATACATGCCGCAGTTAGTCTCATAATTATACAGCGGTCTCTATACATGCCGCAGTTAGTTTCATAATTATACAGTGGTCTCTATACATGCCGCAGTTAGTCTCATAATTATACAGCGGTCTCTATACATGCCGCAGTTAGTCTCATAATTATACAGCGGTCTCTATACATGCCGCAGTTAGTCTCATAATTATACAGCGGTCTCTATACATGCCGCAGTTAGTCTCATAATTATACAGCGGTCTCTATACATGCCGCAGTTAGTCTCATAATTATACAGCGGTCTCTATACATGCCGCAGTTAGTCTCATAATTATACAGCGGTCTCTATACATGCCGCAGTTAGTCTCATAATTATACAGCGGTCTCTATACATGCCGCAGTTAGTTTCATAATTATACAGTGGTCTCTATACATGCCGCAGTTAGTCTCATAATTATACAGCGGCCTCTATACATGCCGCAGTTAGTCTCATAATTATACAGCGCCCAGCCTCTGTGTTCTTCCCTGAGGCTTGCCCAATTTTCCTTTTTTTTGTTATGTGTAAAATGTCTTTGTGACCATGTCTCCATAAAAAAGATACAAACAAATAAACTTGAATTGATTTGGATTTTGCACTTAAATTTGAATGAATGGATGAATGAATGAATGAATATAGTTTATTTTGGTCATACATTATAAGGAACAAAATTTGACAATTTGTGTGGATATGCAACAGACAATACATCATCATACATGTTTAAACTAATCCATTTCACACAATACAATTCACACAATCAATGACCGGAAAAGGAATAGGCTGAAGCCCAAGGCTTATTATTGCCTATCCTATACAACCATAATATAACCCAGAATATCAGTAGTACAAAAAAATACTCTAAAGTTGCAATCCTTAATTATTTTGCATTTTATTCGTACAAAAAAAGACAAATTTAATTACTTATATACTACCACAGCTCTGCAATGATACCAGAGCACTATTAGCTCATTTGGTCAGTTTTCACATCTTAAATCTTAAAATATCATAAAAGGTTCTGCAACGAAGAGGTTATAACATACATAAGAAAATGTTTTTTTTTCTTTTCCCATTAATTTTCCCAATTCTTATCCTGATTTTGGAATGAGCGGCTGTGGCTCTCAGAGTGCATGCATTCCCCTGCCAGAAGCACTGCACGCAAGGAGCTAAATAAACATCCTGACTGCAGCGGCTTGGCTATACGGCTTGGCTAGCGCTCGGCTATACAGCTCTGCTAGCGCTCAGCTATATATCTCGGCTAGCACTTGGCTATACTGCTCTGTTAGCACTCGGCTATACAGCTCGGCTATAAGGGAGTGCTTTTCCTGACCCAGCAAGTCATTACATTAACGTCACATTCACTTAAAGGAGTACCATGGTGATTTTCACACTTTCTCGGTTTTATGTGCTATTTGCACAAGAGGCATTGAAGAAACACAATGAGTAAAGTATTAAATATGTCCGTTCTGTATTTTTGGAGAAATATGCGTTTTAAATTTATCGTCCTATTTTCAACCGGTTGAGAAAGTTGTCGACTTGGTGCGTCACGAACACAGTAACCACTCCCCTTTCCACGCCCCGTAAACCCATGGATAACTCGAGATATTTTTTACAGTCTCTGCTCGAGACCCATAGTTTGCGCCGCTGGCTTACAGGCAAGATAATGCAAATGTTTGACTAACGTTAGGTTCACTTAAATTAGAGTGTCTTTTAAGGACTATTAGAATATTTCTGGTTGTATTCATTTAGCTAGCTAGCTAACGTTAGCTAGCTAGGTAGTTTGCTTTCGTAAGGAAATGTTATCGATAACGTTAGCTAGCTAGTTTGCTTTTATGGGGACGTTATAGTTGTGGTTCTCTCTCAACTTGGCTAGCTAGATAGCAAAAATTATAATTGGATATAAGTCAACGTCCTTACCGTAGCTATCTATCGATACTTGATATACTACTAAGCTAGCTAGTTTGTGAAAAGTCTCCCAAAAATAGCGGGGGTAGCTATGGTAACGGGGCACGGTCTGTCAATCATAGCTAACTGACAGTTCTCATTACCACGCCCAGACGGTTCGGATGAACTTTTATAGTGGGAAATTTAGGCTTAGAAAAATACGTTTTAAAGTACATTGAAATGACTGAATAATAAAAAAATTATGCACATTTGTTTTGTTGTTGCCTAAAGACAACTGGGAAGTGTCAGGTTCAACCACCATGTTACTCCTTTAACAGACTCTTATCCAGAGCAGTGTACAGTAGGCCAGTACAGTACACTCAGGAGACCCATTGCCCTCATTTTCACAGGTCTCTTACACAACAGGTATAGCACATGTGTGTGACAGCATGTACAGCCTATTCACAACAGCATACGCGTGTGACAGCATGTACAGCATATTCACTACAGCATACGCGTGTGACAGCATGTACAGGACATTCACTACAGTGCTGATGCTAGCTGTAACTTGGTGCTCTGACGCTAGCTGTAACTTGGCGCTGACTCTAGCTGTAACTTCACGCTGATGCTAGCTGTAACTTGGCGCTCTGACGCTAGCTGTAACTTCACGCTGATGCTAGCTGTAACTTGGCGCTGATGCTAGCTGTAACTTAGCACTCTGATACTGGTTGTAACTTGGTGCTCTGACCACAGCCTCCTTAGAGTCTCACACACCGCCAGCACAAGTCCATGGGCCCAGTCCAAACTGCATTACCACAGTGTAGCTAGAGTAACAAACTGGCAAAACCCTAACCTTAACCAATAACCCCTTTTCAAACTTCAAGTACCAATCTCCCCTTTTCGACCTGTCCCAGTACCACTAACCCCTTTTCCACCTGTCCCAGTATCAATCTCCCCTTTTCAGCCTGTCCCAGTACCAATCTCCCCTTTTTAGCCTGTCCCAGTACCAATCTCCCCTGTTCAACCTGTCCCAGTACCAATCTCCCCTTTTCAACCTGTCCCAGTACCAATCTCCCCTTTTCGACCTGTCCCAGTACCACTAACCTCTTTTCCACCTGTCCCAGTATCAATCTCCCCTTTTCAGCCTGTCCCAGTACCACTAACCTCTTTTCCACCTGTCCCAGTATCAATCTCCCCTTTTCAGCCTGTCCCAGTACCAATCTCCCCTTTTTAGCCTGTCCCAGTACCAATCTCCCCTTTTCAACCTGTCCCAGTACCAATCTCCCCTTTTCCACCTGTCCCAGTACCACGAACCTCTTTTCCACCTGTCCCAGTATCAATCTCCCCCTTTCAGCCTGTCCCAGTACCAATCTCCCCTTTTTAGCCTGTCCCAGCACCAATCTCCCCTTTTCAACCTGTCCCAGTACCAATCTCCCCTTTTCAACCTGTCCCAGTACCAATCTCCCCTTTTCGACCTGTCCCAGTACCAATCTCCCCTTTTCAACCTGTCTCAGTACCAATCTCCCCTTTTCAGCCTGTCCCAGTACCAATAACCCCCTTTCAAACTGTCCCAGTACCAATCTCCCCTTTTCGAGATATCATTTCCACTCCTGAAATGTAATACACAGTGAGATCTCTCCTGGGCAGCCCCAAGAACGGAAACCCTGCCTCTGGAAATGTCATTATATAGCCAGCGTAAAAAAATTTTTTTTTAAAACACCAGTGGGAGGGAGAGCGGGGACGAGCATGCCAGGGGTCCTGCAACAGCGAGCCCTTTATGGAGCTCATTCTGACACCATGTGCTCACACTCAATTATACACTCTATAAGTTCTAAACTAAACATTTTTCATGTTTCTGAGGCAATTTCAGATTTCCACGTAATGTATATT
Source organism: Anguilla anguilla (assembly GCF_013347855.1). NCBI lineage: Eukaryota > Metazoa > Chordata > Actinopteri > Anguilliformes > Anguillidae > Anguilla > Anguilla anguilla. The sequence continues at coordinate 212,037 of NC_049209.1, read as the reverse complement.
TTGCCATTTATACTGAAATTTAAATGACTCAGGTCTGATGGCTACAGTGGGCCTTCAGGCTGGGAAAGATGCAGTGTGTCTTGGGAAATCTATACGAGGTCAAGATGGCCGCCCATAAGCGAAAGCTGAGGTGATTAAGATGGCCGCCCATAAGAGTAAGGTAAGGTAGTCAGGCTGACATGCTTCTTCTTCCTGTAAACTACTTTAGGGTCCTTTAAAATGAGTGAGAATTGTTACAGAAATATAACTAATTGTTTTATTATCAGACAATATATTACAGTTTGGAAAGAAAGACTGTATATAAGATGTATGTTTTCTGAATAATAATACATATATTATGAATATCAAGTGGTTTATTTAACCACATATTTAACAAGGCTATGTTACTCTAGTACAAATAAAACTGAATGAGCCACTATTTCTGTGGGTAAAACATTTGAACCTCATCATCCACCCTGAATCACACATTCCTCGAAATAAAGGCATGTGCACAGAGTTCTAAACTCTCTGGATAAATCCAGCATATTTTTCAAGCCAGCACAGAATCTGAAAGCCCGTCAATAACATTAAATATTACAGGCATTTGGCAAATATGTGTCCCTCAAACCCAAAACATTGAGAAAACTGCACTGAGCAGCATTTGTATCAGCTGATTGTGTTCACTTGGTTTGCAGGAACCAGGTGTAGATAATGGCCCAGCTGATTGTGTTCACTTGGTTTGCAGGAACCAGGTGTAGATAATGGCCCAGCTGATTGTGTTCACTTGGTTTGCAGGAACCAGGTGTAGATAATGGCCCAGCTGATTGTGTTCACTTGGTTTGCAGGAACCAGGTGTAGATAATGGCCCAGCTGATTGTGTTCACTTGGTTTGCAGGAACCAGGTGTAGATAATGGCCCAGCTCACTGCGCTGACTCCGCCCGCTGAAGCGGCTGAATCTGTGCTCTCTCTGCGCTGTGAAATGTGCCTGATCAGCAGACTTTCCCCTCGCGGCTCCAGCTCACACACGGGCCGCTGCGTTCAGACAGGCTGGAGGCCTCCCTCAGCGTGCTCTCACCAGGGTGCCAGAAGTCCTGCAGACAGGGTGCAGATTTGGGCTTTTGGGACCATGCAAAATATGAAATGGAATTAACAAGATTTTGATACATTTTCTTTGGGATTCCAGTCAACCTGTTCTAAATCTCTGGCAACTGCCCAAAGTACGTTATTATTAGTTTTGTTAAGAGAAAAAAAAAATCAATACAAAATGTAGCAAGCGGAAAAATGATGTATTTTGAGGGCAGCAGCTCTGTAATGCTTCTTCCCCCTCATTCTGCCAGCTATACTGAGCCCTGGAGGACTGAAGACCTCTATTCCACACCTCCCTATGCCCTCTTTACTGAATGGATACCATGGGCTGTAATGACCTGTGCATGCTCACTCTCCAATGCATTCAGTGATATGAGGGGGCTGATACTGCAGTTGAGTTGATGCATGTCCACAGGAGGGCGCTGTGCTGCGCATGTCAGCATTTCAGAGGCGATAGTAGACAGGTCAAACAGTGGCTCATCCTCTAACAGAAAACATGAGGTGACAGCTTCATCTCCTCTGTATCCTCCATCAACAACACAGAGCCTAATCATGACATCTGTCCCATGGAACACCTCCCTCAAAATGTCCGATCTATGGGTTCTGAAGGTGCAGAGTGAGACTCCTGCTTGACAGCCTTTCAGAGAAATCATCTGGGACAAAAACAATCAGCTGGCAATGGAAATTCACAGAGTATATCAGGTAGTCTCCAAGATAAAAAAGGACTGTTATGCCTACATCAGAAATAATGTGATGTGACAAGTGTTCAGAGGCCTTCCTCATCAAACAGACATCCTCCTCCTCAGGAGCTCCTTCACAAATATGAGTCACTGCGAGCATCACCGGCAGAGCTGTCTGAGACTCAATCACCAGCAGAACTGTCTGAGACTCAATCACTTACAACAGGCAGACTGTTGGCCAAATTTACTGTGAAAGGGGAAACTATGTTCTAAAGTAAAATCAAAATGGTTCTTTTTACAGTAACAAGTGTCCCAGCAACTCTTGCACCAGCTCTCGCCTAGTCACATGTGTAACTGGCAGCACAATTGCCCGCCTTTTCTTCATATACAGAATATATACGAAGGCAACTGATCAGCCTACATCCCCCTAATTCTACAAATCAAATTCATACAAAACATCTAACTACTATGCATAAATGACTGGATCAAAGCTTTGGTAAGAACTCTAAAACTATTGTTACAGGAAATATGAATAAAAAAGATGTTCTAGCCTACATGTCTGATTTAAAATGATACCACAGGATAGCTGGCTGGGTAGCAAACCAAAGATTTTTTAAAACCAAAATACAAACTAGTTTTAATAAGCAATGTCCCCTTCATGAACAGAGCGCACAAGCCATAAAAACAGAAAGTAAGAAAGCAAAATAAAATTAGCCACATATGCTGTCAGAGATGAGTATTTTCACAATGAGCCTACTGAGCTTATTGTGTGAAAAAAATCAATCCCATAAACCCAATAACACACATGAATAATTAAAACATTTGAATAAGGGGACCCTCCATTCTCTGCTGTCTGACTGCAGCCACACATAATTTCCATTAGAGTCTGACCTCTTCTCTCACATCAACAGGATGCAATATGATTAAGAATGACGAATACAAGAACATCACACAACAAAGAACTGCCTAATCACCTAATATCAGCATGCTTTTATTTTCCCATCATTCATCTGTGCTTCTTTCTTTCCTTTTAAAGAAAAGGACAGTGCCTGACCTGCTCTGAGACTGTGTTAAGTCTGATATCTGATGATAAAAATCATCTTTATTTAAATACATTTTTAATTATTTTGTCAGTGAACATCACAGATCTTTGAATAATACAGGAATAATTATGTTTTTCCCTTTGGAGCTCAGTTCAAAAGAAAATGCACATGTGAAATGAAGAGTAACACAAACACTGGCTTTGGAAAGTTTGAGCGGCTACTTAGGCATTTGATTTGTCTTCTGATATAGCCTGTTCTTTTAACTTCTCTTTTAATAAAAGGGACTCAAACCAGGTTCTTATAAACAACACCAATGACCCAAGTCCGCCCCATGCATTGCCAGGGGAGAATCTCCAAGTATAAAGGTCTGCCAACGCAGCCACTTTACACATTTTATCTGACAATATATATTTGAATGCAAATTCCTGGACTTTGGGTGGATTTACCCTATAGTCAAACAGAGACAGATCAGACAAATAGACAGAGGCAAATGTACCAGACACCCTTAATGTGAAAGTAATAAACATAGAGCAGTCTACTTTAATGTGAATTTCCGAAACAAACTGTAAATTAATTATTAATAGGATTTGTGTATCCTTCATCAGCCCTTGATCTCTGTAAAAACGTAAAATATTTTATCTGTGCAGTAGATGGGATGTTGAGTTCTTTCAAAACAGAACAGCCTCTGGATGCTCAAAGAAGAATTCACACTTTAACGGGTAAACTAAGTGTATCTTTCATGATGAGGTAATAAAGACTATGTTGCACAAAATCAGTCTTGTCGTTGCTTTTAATTTAAAAAGGTATTTTAAAAGGCTTACTCATTAGCAGTGCGCTGCTATATAAATTAATAAGGTTAACTTACTGAGCAACAAGGCAGGCGAGCGCTCTCCCGAAGACAACTCATAACATGTCACTTCCGTCCATCAATAATAACCAGCTACCCAAAGTGAGAATTTACCGTGACGTCATCCTCGTTGCGTAAGGTCGAACCCTTGCAGTATTTTCTGTCAGGAAGTTGAGAGGCTACTTTGGCTGGAACTGCTGTACACGGCTGCCTTAAAGACTCAATATAGCAGATGCGCTAAGGTATCATTTAAAATTCGAACTAAGTGGAAACGTTCTTATTACATGGCTTAATAGAGTAGCCTATCTCAGAATTATCTAACGTTTCTCTTTTCGCTCAGGCTAAATGTTCATATTTTACCGAGTAGCCTAACATGGACAAGGCTGACAGATATAGGCTGATTTATTTAATGGACTACTACGACCACTAATGCTAAAGATATTAATAGCCTAATCATTTTTCGTAGTAATAGCCTACTATTATAGAACAGAGTCCTTGAGATGCTGGTCTATTGAAACAAAATTAAATTGAAAGGAATAATTAAAATACAACCAAGACCCGATTGCGATTCTATGCAAATTATAAATGGAAGTGGACGCTAATTTACCAACATGCCAATACAGGCTAGCTAGCGATAACTTTCATAGAGACACAGAGTCAAAGAGGAAAAGGTGTCACCAAGACAATGCGAGCTTTTTAGATATTTATTAACAAATTCAATGCCATTGGCGGACTGCTACGCTTATCAAGCAATGTATCTATTGTTCTCAAAAAAGAAAAAATAGGATGAACCTGTCGTTTGGCCCATCCTATTTTATTTACTTTATCGTACGGAGTAAGACCACTTTAGTCTGTTGCCATACCCCCGAAAAAGAGAAATCTGAAATTGAGACAGCATTTTCAGCCGGTATCGTTCACCCGGGAGCATATGGACAGTTATTATTAACATATTAAGCAAAGCGCTAACGATCATATTCCGACTACAGCACGGTGACAATGTCCTTACCGTGTTATGCCTTGTAGTATCCGCATTTGCTCGCCGCTTCTGCCCACTGTCCAAGTGAGCGAAACCGCCTTTAAAAGTACGACCTGGCTTCGAAAACAAACCGCGAGAAAACGCAAGGGGAGACTTAATCGCGAAAGATGCGGATTTCTTTATTTAACATTCCCCCTGCGTGCAGCCTCTGCAACAGAGGAAGAATGTTCTCAAAAATAGCCTAGGCTGGCGATGCACCGGCTCGCTGAAACCTGAGAAAGAAACGCTGAATTTAAAGATGCGGGTCGCTCTGAGTGCGTAATGAAATGTGGGAAATAACTGCGTGAACCATGGGCTGAGAGAGACCACGTGGCTCAGCGTGTCATGACCTCTACCCCTCATTTAACTCATTAAGCACGTGTACATATTGAGATGGTCTATTATAAACTGCTGCAGTGCACTAGTAATGCAGATGGTGAGCAGATATCAGCCAGAAGAGCAGTATGGCATTAGAGCAAAGGATTAATCCCGGAGTGTTCTGGCCTCAGGTCCGTGCCTGTCTAGTGCTGGACAGGGCTATGCAGGGAGCTTTCTGCACATTACCCAAGTCTGAGGCAGGCTGCAGCGATCTCCTTCCAGACTGCCGCTGATGCCATGGACCATTTACCAGCCAGGAAGTGCCACCTACATGTTTTAAACACCAGAAACTAGTACAAAGTAGTTTATTGTGTCACTTTAAAAATGACCCCCTGGGGGGGGGAGTATAGTGTCAGCATATGAAAAACGGTTAGCCATCCACAAACCATGCTATGAGGCTGGGGAGATTCTTCTTTTGGGTTTCTTTTGTGTGTGGTTTGTAGTTTGACTTGTAGTTTTGGGTTGTAGTTTTTGTGAAGACTTTTATTTTGTGAGTTTTGTTTGTTTTAGTTTGTGTTTTTAGATGAGTTTCTGTCTCGTTTTTGGTACCATTGGACTTGCGAGCCGGCCGTAACAGCAGCGGTTAGCCATCCAAAAACCACAAGTGCAGCTGCACTAACGCTAGGAGCAGCAGTTAGCCATCCACAAACCACAAGTGCAGCTCCACTAAGTCTAGGAGCAGCAGTTAGCCATCCACAAACCACAAGTGCAGCTCCACTAAGTCTAGGAGCAGCGGTGAGGCCCATTTAGCATTTTGCTTACATCATAAAAACGAGAAAGGGTAGGGGCTTTGATAGAGGAACAGGCTCTGAAACACCTCATCTGAGAATATCTCTACCTGCCAGACACAGACGCAGAGAGGACGGATTATAAGGAGGTCGCAGAGACGGTGATTACAGCCAATAGCAGGGTCAAACACTCGGGTGCCGGGAAGGCGGAGGGACCAGCGCTGGGGCACCTTGTGATTATTCCTGCTTTTTCCCAATTAATAAGCAGTTTCCAGAGGGGCTGGGGGAAAGCACCTCTAATAACCATCTTGCTGCCTCATCAGCCATTTTATTTATATTTATGAACACTCTTAACCAACCGTAAAACTGAATTGATAAAACAGGAAACATTTGGACACTGATTATGGTGTTATTTATAGCTTTAACCATTGACCCCTGATTTAGATGAACATTTATGTATGTTCATAAGTAATTATAGCAGGCCCTCATCATGGAAACTGCACTGCTCTGCCATCATCATGGAAACTGAGTGCATTGCACTGCACTGCTCTGTACTGCACAGCTCTGCACTGCACTGCTCTCCTCTGTACTGCTCTGCACTGCTCTGTACTGCACGGCTCTGCACTGCACTGCATTGCTCTGTACTGCTCTGCACTGCACTGCATTGCTCTGTACTGCACTGTACTTCACTGCACTGCTCTGTACTGCTCTGCACTGCAAACAGTTATATTTGGATGAGCCTTCAGGGACATCCACACCTGAGTAACTTTGTATGCAGTAGGAATTCTCATAAGTTTCTTCTGATTGCCATACATAGACCAACTTGAGATAATTATTCTGAATCTGGTTGCGAGAATAAAGGTAAAATAAATCAATCTTAAACCTGACTTTCAGACCTTTTTACCGATAGAAATACAAAGGTTGGTTAGAAAACAAAATGGTATTCATCTTTTTAGAACTCAAACGTAATCAATATACAACAAGAACAAGTTATGCCCTTCACCAACGATTCACCTGTTTCTAGAGTAGATCTAGAACTGTCTGAACTGGTCTTAAAACAATGCACGTGTATCTTTGCCCTCCAAGTATTAAATCTTAGGTGTTTTTTTTTCCTTTTTCGGTGCGGACTACGCATTAAGTTGTTATCCATAGCCACTCTACTCCTGATCCTTATTCACATGTATACTGTGCTGTAAGAGATGATACATTTCCGTGTCCATTTGTAAATAAATCTTTTCCCAAACTACTGATCCTCTAGCCATTACTGCTAGAGTAAGGCCTGTGTAATACAGTGAGTTTCATTTATTCGAAGGACCAGTCTACTAGGCCTGTGTGTCATATTTCCTTCCCCCAATCCTAAAAAAGGCTACGGGGAGAAATGGTGATATGGACACCCTGACCAGGAGGCTTCTGTACAGTGGCATGAATGCATCTGCTCCGGTGAAAACAGTAAACTGAAATAACTACAAATCTGTACAAATACATTGCATGAAGTGTTCATCTAGACATCAACCCATTACACAATGCGTTTCATGGCCTGAAATCAGCATTTTTAAATGTAGTTCCATTAAACTTTGTAGCTCTGCAGGGATCAATTCAGGCTTGCTCTACATGAGTGCTTCAACATTGTTCAGGTCCTACATGCTAGAAAAATGGGACAATTCATTCCTGAATCAAGACCATTAGTTTTGAAAAAAGAGCCCCATTATACTAAAGTCAGCAGTGTGCTTGTGTGTGTGTGTGTGTGTGTGTGAGATAGAGAGAGATGTGTTCATGTGTGTGTGTGTGTGAGTGAGATAGAGAGAGATGTGTGTTCATGTGAGGGAACAGTCAACAACAGTACAATGCATCGAAGGATGTTCTACAATACTACAATACGCACAAAGCCCTGTCTTTTTAATGAAACATTTTAATATTTGGATGGACATGAATATGCGCTTCATTAAAAAAAGATAAATCTGATCCCAACTAAAATTCAGAATTTTTTTTACAGAATAAACTATTTACAGGCTACATTCTACATTCCACAGGCTACAAAAGTTCTGCTTGCTGGTGTGCATTAGTCTTCATAATGGCTTTTAAATTTAAATAATTAAAAAAAACAATGTCCTAGTGAAATTTACAAAGAAAAACAAAAGGCCTACATTTTAAAATTGATAGAGCTACGCTTTATTCATGAATTAAAACAAAAAAAAGACAGACTCAAATGACATCGTGGAAAGAAAGGACAAGACTGACGGGGATTGAATCAATGTAAATGGTAAATGGACTGTATTTATATAGCGCTTTTATCCAAAGCGCTTTACAATTGACAATGTGTTGGTATTACCCTGGCGGGACGGGGCGGGACGGGGCAGGCAGGGCAAGGCGGGGCCACCTCAGGACTCCTCCCGGATGGGTGTGCACCCAGAAAAGAAACTATTCTGGCTGTTAGTCAGGACCCGCTTCTTCTTCTTCAGGAAGCTGGTCGTGTTAGCCGCATTCTCCTCCTCATCCTCGTCCACAGCGGCAGGCTTCCTCACCAGCTTCAGATCAGCAGGGAGTTGCGCCATGTCCCCGATCTCCATGAGTACCTGAGGACATTTACCAGATACACACAGTCCTCACAGAAACAGGATTACCAGATACACACGGACCTCACAGAAACAGGATTACCAGATACACACAGTCCTCACAGAAACGGGATTACCAGATACACACAGTCCTCACAGAAACGAGATTACCAGATACACACGGACCTCACAGAAACAGGATTACCAGATACACAGTCCTCACAGAAACAGGATTGCCAGATACACACAGTCCTCACAGAAACGGGATTACCAGATACACACAGTCCTCACAGAAACGGGATTACCAGGCTGCGATCATTTTACTCACCTAGTGAAAAATCTGTCTAGTCTCACTATACATTTTCATTGGTCACAACAGTGCGACTGGAATCTAGCTGGCCTGATGGACGTGTGATTTATGTCTCCGGTGTGCGCGCAAATAAGTCAGTTCTCCCTGCTGTAACGCCTTTGTAGTGAAGCACAGAGACAACATTCTCTGTGCGAAAATTATGACTAGTCTAGCGGTGGGTCATTCGCGAGTCAGCTCTTTAAAGTGAATGATGGAAGCCGACTCGCATATCCTAAGAACTGATTTTTTTACATGTATATTTTTTGTAAATAAATGATCCTATAACGGCTGGCTTTGGTAATAACAGGAGCCTAATAAACAACAGCACTAAAATAATACATTTAACGCTTTAGACTAGAGCTAAATCTAGAAAGAATGGTGGATGAGGCATGTGTTAGACCCCTTCCAATGTGTAGGCAGTGTGAGCGTGAGGGTCTGATTGGATTGTTCTGATGATGCAACCTTACGAGGTCTTGAAATGACTGAATAAACTGGACTGAACTGTTATGTTGTGTTCTCATCTGCTGTATGATGCAAAAAAACATTTCCCAATGCATTCAGAAATTAATGAAACAGTCAATCAATCAGTATGCACATTTTGCTTGAGAGCTTGGCTGGTAGAAATGATTAATAAAGCCGCGTTTCCACCAAAATTACCCGGAACTTTCAGTCCCAGGAACTACTTTACCAGGAACTAAAAGGTTCCTTCAGCCAATGGTTGTCTGCGTTTCCACCGGGGTCTAAAGTACCGCGAAGATTAGGCAAATTAGCCCACTGACGTTGTCGTCGGTCCATCTGTCATATTTCTTCTGTAACCCCATACTACCACCGAAGTAGCCTACATTATTTTCTAATAACCGGGACAGCCCGGAGGGGTTTATTCCACTTATATACAACGGCTTACCAACAATGACTATATATGGTTACTTTTGTATTTATTGATTTTCATATATCCTCTCAAACACATTCATTAACAGCAGAAAACATGCACACGTTGTAAACAATTTGCTGTTTTATTACTTTCTCGTTGTCAATTACAACGGGCTAACAAAGAAAATCCGGAAGAAAATATTCAGCAACCGAATTAATCCGTTTGAATGTTTTGGTAGCCTACGTAATATGCTGTCCCAGCACGAATGCTTAGCATTTTATAAAACGAATACTAAAGCAAGAAAAGAACAGAAGAGCACACGTTATAATTCCAAGACGTTGACAGGCTATAACCAAAAGTAGGCTACTGCGCCGCATAACATACAAGTTTGATTTGAAGTTATTATGAAAATAAATTGGTTTGCCGCTGCATATTTTCAAACATGGCGGGTAATGGCGGAAAATAAATACAACACAAATGCTACGAGTACTCGACCAATCAGAAATGTTCAGCGCTGCAAGCTCCACCCAAAAGGTTCCTGTACTTTCGGAAAGTACTACCCCCCGAGCAGGAACGTTTTGGGGGGTAAAACAAAGCCCCCAGAACTAAATTTAGACCCTAGTTCCTGCGGTGGAAACGCACTGAGTTCCTCAAAAGGTTCCTAGTTCCGGGGTATAGTTCCTGCGGTGGAAACGCGGCTTAAGAGGTCTGGATGACTATGATTAGGCAAATCTTTTGTCTTGCAATTAGTGGTGCACAATATTATCAGTCATCCCTACCCAATATAATCAGTCACCCAAACCCGATATAATCAGGCATCCCTACCCGATATAATCAGGTGTCCCTACCCATTTCTGAAACGTACCTTCATGGTAGGAGTGACAGAGGGGGGTTTGAAGAAGGTGGAGTCTGCCAGGCTCACAGCAGTGGGGTCCTGAGGGGTGAAAACCGAATCCTTCGACCCATCTTCCATTTCACTGGAGTCCTGTATTTACGAGCAGAGAAGAGAGGATCAGCCCACCAGGCGAGGAGCGCATAGCGGCATAAGCGTTAGCGGATGTGAGTGTTAGTGGATGTGAGCTTTAACAGCGTGAGTGTTAGTGGATGTGAGCTTTAACAGCGTGAGCGTTAGTGGATGTGAGCTTTAACAGCGTGAGCTTTAACAGCGTGAGCGTTAGTGGATGTGAGCTTTAACAGCGTGAGCGTTAGTGGATGTGAGCTTTAACAGCGTGAGCTTTAACAGCGTGAGCGTTAGTGGATGTGAGCTTTAACAGCGTGAGCGTTAGTGGATGTGAGCTTTAACAGCGTGAGTGTTAGTGGTGTGAGCATTAGTGTTGTGAGCGTTAGCGGATGTGAGTGTTAGTGGATGTGAGCTTTAACAGCGTGAGCGTTAGCAGCGTGAGCTTTAACAGCGTGAGCATTAGTGTTGTGAGCGTTAGCGGTGTGAGTGTTAGCAGCGTGAGCGTTAGTGGTGTGAGTGTTAGCAGCATGAGCATTAGTGTTGTGAGCGTTAGCGGTGTGAGTGTCAGCAGCGTGAGCGTTAGTGGTGTGAGTGTTAGCAGCGTGAGCGTTAGTGTTGTGAGCGTTAGTGGTGTGAGCATTAGTGTTGTGAGCGTTAGCGGTGTGAGTGTTAGCAGCGTGAGCGTTAGTGGTGTGAGCGTTAGTAGCATGAGCATTAGTGTTGTGAGCGTTAGCGGTGTGAGTGTTAGCAGCGTGAGCGTTAGTGGATGTGAGCTTTAACAGCGTGAGTGTTAGTGTTGTGAGCATTAGTGTTGTGAGCGTTAGTAGCATGAGCATTAGTGTTGTGAGCGCTAGCAGTGTGAGCGTTAGCAGCGTGAGCATTAGTGTTGTGAGCGCTAGCAGCGTGAGCGTTAGTGGTGTGAGTGTTAGCAGCGTGAGCTTTAACAGCGTGAGTGTTAGTGGTGTGAGCATTAGTGTTGTGAGCGTTAGTAGCATGAGCATTAGTGTTGTGAGCGCTAGCAGTGTGAGCGTTAGCAGCGTGAGCATTAGTGTTGTGAGCGCTAGCAGCGTGAGCGTTAGTGGTGTGAGCGTTAGCAGCATGAGCATTAGTGTTGTGAGCGTTAGTGGTGTGAGCGTTAGTGGTGTGAGCGTTAGTAGCATGAGCATTAGTGTTGTGAGCGGTAGCAGTGTAAGCGTTAGCAGCGTGAGCATTAGTGTTGTGAGCGCTAGCAGCGTGAGCGTTAGTGGTGTGAGCGTTAGCAGCATGAGCATTAGTGTTGTGAGCGTTAGCAGCGTGAGTGTTAGTGGGGTGAGCGTTAGTGGTGTGAGCGTTAGTAGCATGAGCATTAGTGTTGTGAGCGCTAGCAGCGTGAGCGTTAGTGGTGTGAGCGTTAGCAGCATGAGCATTAGTGTTGTGAGCGTTAGTGGTGTGAGCGTTAGTAGCATGAGCATTAGTGTTGTGAGCGCTAGCAGTGTGAGCGTTAGCAGCGTGAGCATTAGTGTTGTGAGCGCTAGCAGCGTGAGCGTTAGTGGTGTGAGCGTTAGCAGCATGAGCATTAGTGTTGTGAGCGTTAGCGGTGTGAGTGTCAGCAGCGTGAGCGTTAGTGGTGTGAGTGTTAGCAGCGTGAGCATTAGTGTTGTGAGCGTTAGTGGTGTGAGCATTAGTGTTGCGAGCGTTAGCGGTGTGAGTGTTATCAGCATGAGCATTAGTGTTGTGAGCGTTAGCGGTGTGAGTGTTAGCAGCGTGAGCGTTAGTGTTGTGAGCGTTAGTGGTGTGAGCATTAGTGTTGTGAGCGTTAGCGGTGTGAGTGTTAGCAGCATGAGCGTTAGTGTTGTGAGCGTTAGTGGTGTGAGCATTAGTGTTGTGAGCGTTCGCGTTAACGATGTGAGTGTTAGCGGACTCGGGCTTACCACGGTGGCCACTGCCGTCTCCAGGTTGCGGCACTTCTCGTGGTCACACAGGCAGTTCTCACCGCAGGTCATCTTCCCCTTGCGGCAGCGGCACATCTTGTTGCTACAGCGCCCCTTACAGGCACACTGCAGGGACGGCAAACGTAGGCCCATTCACTCTGGAGGGTTTCTAACTGCACTCTAACTGTGCTCTTACTCCAGTCACTCTGGAGGGTTTCTAACTGTGGTCTTACCCCAGTCACTCTGGAGGTGTTCTAACTGTGCTCTTACCCCACTCACCCTGTAGGTGTCTAACTGTGCTCTAACTGCGCTCTTACCCCAGTCACTCTGGAGGTGTTCTAACTGCGCTCTTACCCCAGTCACCCCGGCGGTGCTCTAACTGTGCTCTTACCCCAGTCACTCTGAAGGTGTTCTAACTGTGCTCTAACTGTGCTCTTACACCAGTCACTCTGGAGGTGTTCTAACTGCGCTCTTACCCCAGTCACTCTGGAGGTGTTCTAACTGTGCTCTTACCCCAGTCACCCTGGAGGTGCTCTAACTGTGCTCTTACCCCAGTCACTCTGGAGGTGCTCTAACTGTGCTCTATCTACGCTCTTACCCCAGTCACTCTGGAGGTGCTCTAACTGTGCTCTAACTACGCTCTTACCTCAGTCACTCTGGAGGTGCTCTATCTACGCTCTTACCCCAGTCACTCTGGAGGTGCTCTATCTACGCTCTTACCCCAGTCACTCTGGAGGTCTTCCGGCCATTTTTACGCCCTTTGCTTTTCTCAGGCAGCCATTCGTCGGCCTTATCTTCCGTCTCAGACTCGGAGGACACCAGCTCGTCAATATCGATGGTGGCGGGGAGTCGAGGCGCCTTGGCGGTCGTGACCCTGCGACCCTGAGGCTGTGGAGGGTACAGGGCAGTAAGGAGGGGAAACAGGGCAGTGAGGAGGGGAAACAGGGCAGTGAGGAGGGGAAACAGGGCAGTGAGGAGGAGAAACAGGGCAGTGAGGAGGGGAAACAGGGCAGTAAGGAGGGGAAACAGGGCAGTAAGGAGGGGAAACAGGGCAGTAAGGAGGGGAAACAGGGCAGTAAGGAGGGGAAACAGGGCAGTAAGGAGGGCAAACAGGGCAGTGAGGCTGGAGGGGAAACAGGGCAGTGAGGCTGGAGGAGAAACAGTGCAGTGAGGCAGGAGGAGAAACAGTGCAGTGAGGCAGGAGGAGAAACAGTGCGATGAGGAGGGGAAACATGGCAGTGAGGAGGGGAAACAGGGCAGTGAGGAGGGGAAACAGGGCAGTGAGACTGTGGAGGGGAAACAGGGCAGTGAGGAGGGGAAACAGGGCAGTGAGACTGTGGAGGGGAAACAGGGCAGTGAGGAGGGCAAACAGGGCAGTGAGGCTGGAGGAGAAACAGTGCGATGAGGAGGGGAAACAGGGCAGTGAGGAGGGGAAACAGGGCAGTGAGGCTGGAGGGGAAACAGGGCAGAGCGGAGGAGAAACGGCAGATAGAAGGGGAAACAGGGCAGTGAGAGAGGAAACAGGCCAGTGGGGCTGTGGAGGGAGGGGGACTACCTTAGGGGGGACGTATTCGAAGGAGGTGTCGGGAGACTGGCTCGCGGTGGGCACCAGGACAGACATTTTCTTTGTGCTGGCCACCTGAAGCAGCGTCAGCCTCTGCGGACGGACAGCAGAGTCAGGAGTAAAGCGGCAGTACAGAGACCATAAAGTCACCTTCCCAGCTCGAGCTTTAAAGAGGGCTGACCTGGGCTTTTTAAAAAGCGCCTCTACCTGCTTGTACTGCTCATTCTCCTCCATCAGCCTCTGGTTCTGCTCACTCAGGTCCTGCATCTTCGCGATCTCATCCTCCTGTTAACAGAACCGCCCAGCACAGGTCAGATCCACTCAGTACATGTCAGGACCATCCAGCACAGGTCAGAACCATCCAGCACAGGTCAGAACAACTAAGTACAGGTCAGAACCACTCAGTACAGGTCAGAACCACAGCCAGGACAGACCCACCCAGCACAGTTCAGAACCACAGCCAGGACAGACCCACCCAGCACAGTTCAGAACCACCCAGCACAGGTCAGCCCCACCCAGTACAGGTCAGAACCACAGCCAGGACAGACCCACCCAGCACAGTTCAGAACCACCCAGTACAGGACAGACCCACAACCAGGTCAGCCCCCCCAGGCCAAGGCAGTTGGGACGGGCTCGGGGAGAGCGCCCCCACCTGGAACTGCAGCCGCTGCAGCAGCTCCCTCTCCCGTTTGGACGGGTGGTCCGCCCGCTCCTCTGCCTCGGCCACCACCGGCTTATTCTGCAGCTGGCTGAGCAGGTAGAGCACCTGGGGGCACAAACACACTCAGACAGCATGAACACACACCCGCCTGAACACTGAGATACAGCCCTAACACACACCCGTCTGAACAGTGAGACACTTCATCGGCAGCTCTACAACACTGGAGTGCCCAATCATCCCGTGCTCCTGGGGGAGTCACTTGACCAGGGTGCAGGGGGGGGGCAGCCGTTCACCTTCTCCTGGTGCCTCTGCTCCAGCTCCACCAGGTGGCCCTGGTGCTCCACGTCCATGGCAGACATGAGCTTCCTCTCGTCACACAGGATGCGCTGCAGGTCAGCGTAGTTGGCCTTCTCCTGGTTCAGCTCGCTCTCCAGCTTGGCCGTCAGCACCTTGGCCGACACCACCTGCAGAGACCAGAGGGGTCACAGCACAGCACAGTTACGCATGAGCTGAGTCTGCAGGTGTGCAGTCTATACCCCGCTCAGAGACCACAGCGCCCCCTGGAGTTCCTCACCTCTGACATGAGGAACTTGAGGGCACACTTGGCCTCTACAATGGTGGTGATGCTGTCCCAGCTCTGCTTCGCACGCCCGTCACTACCGGCGTCCAGAACCTTCTGCTGCAGGTCAGCGATCTGGGCACTCCTGCCGGGGAGAGGAGGCGGTGAGCATCACCCCGTTAGGCAGAACGCTGGGGGCGGGGCTAGGGGGCAGAACGCTGGGGGCGGGGCTAGGGGGCAGCACGCTGGGGGCAGGGCTAGGGGGGCAGCACGCTGGGGGCGGGGCTAGGAGGTAGCATGCTGGGGGCGGGGCTAGGAGGCAGAACGTCAAGAGCGGGGCTAGGTGGCAGCGCGCAGGGCTAGGCAGCAGTGTGCTGGGGCAGGGCTAGGTGGCAGCGTGCTGGGGGCGAGGCTAGGAGACAGAACGTCAAGGGCGTGGCTAGGCGGCAGCACGCAGGGGGCGGGGCTAGGCAGCAGCATGCTGGGGGCGGGGCTAGGTGGCAGCGTGCTGGGGGCGGGGCTAGGCGGCAGCACGCAGGGGGCGGGCCTAGGTGCCAGCACGCAGGGGACGGGGCTAGGCAGAAGCACGTAGGGGCAGGGCTAGGTGGCAGCGGGCAGGGGGCGGGGCTAGGTGGCAGGGTTAGGTAGGCAGCGTGCAGAACGCTCACCTCAGGCCCATCTCTGTCTCCAGGTTCTCCACCTGCTTCCCCAGGGAGGCCTCCAGCTCGCCCTGGTTCTCCAGCTCAGCGATGGTGAACGTGCGCCGCTTTACACACACACACACACAGACATCACGTACACGAATGGGCTGTAACATTTTGGCAGTTAATCTTTCTAAATAAATTAAGCTAAGGCTCCGTGGTCACACATTGTTCTTAGCTATCCATCCATCCATCCATTATCTATACCCGCTTATCCTGAGCAGGAGGGTATTGGAGCCTATCCCAGCATGCATTGGGCGAGAGGCAGGAACAGACCCTGGACAGGCCGCCAATCTATCACAGGGCATACACACAATTCACTCACACACTCATACCCATGGGCAATTTAGGGTCTCCAATCAGCCTACCTGCATGTATTTGGACTGTGGGAGGAAACCGGAGTACCCGGAGGAAACCCACGCGGACACGAGGAGAACATGCAAACTCCACACAAAAAGGCCCCAAGCCGAGATTCAAACCCACAAACTTCTTGCTACCCACTGCACTACCGTGCCACTGTTCTTAGCTAGTACTTAATAATTTAATTAATTAACCTCAAATCCACCAACCCTCCACCCCCACCGCCAAAAAATGTCATTGCATTTTGACAGTTTACAAGTGTCACTTTCTGCTTCCTGTTAAAGAGCAGCACACTCACACACACAATTCCTGTTAAAGAGCAGTGCGCTCACTCGCACTTCCTGTTAAAGAGCAGCGCACTCACTCGTACTTCCTGTTAAAGAGCAGCGCACTCACTCACATTTCCTGTTGAAGAGCAGCGCACTCACTCACACTTCCTGTTGAACAGCAGTGCACTCACTCGCACTTCCTGTTGAAGAGCAGCGCACTCACTCGCACTTCCTGTTAAAGAGCAGCGCACTCACTCACACTTCCTGTTAAAGAGCAGCGCACTCACTCACACTTCCTGTTAAAGAGCAGCGCACTCACTCACACTTCCTGTTAAAGAGCAGCGCACTCACTCGCACTTCCTGTTGAAGAGCAGCGCACTCACTCACACTTCCTGTTAAAGAGCAGCGCACTCACTCACACTTCCTGTTGAACAGCAGCGCACTCACTCACACTTCCTGTTGAAGAGCAGCGCACTCACTCACACTTCCTGTTGAAGAGCAGCGCACTCACTCACACTTCCTGTTAAAGAGCAGCGCACTCACTCACACTTCCTGTTAAAGAGCAGCGCACTCACTCACACTTCCTGTTAAAGAGCAGCGCACTCACTCACACTTCCTGTTGAAGAGCAGCGCACTCACTCACACTTCCTGTTAAAGAGCAGCGCACTCACTCACACTTCCTGTTGAACAGCAGCGCACTCACTCACACTTCCTGTTAAAGAGCAGCGCACTCACTCACACTTCCTGTTAAAGAGCAGCGCACTCACTCACACTTCCTGTTGAAGAGCAGCGCACTCACTCACACTTCCTGTTAAAGAGCAGCGCACTCACTCACACTTCCTGTTAAAGAGCAGCGCACTCACTCGCACTTTGGCGGAGGATCGCTCTCCCGCCTCGATCCGGTCTTTAAGCTGGGAGATCTCCTCGGCCAGGATCTTGCGGTCCTCCAGCAGGTCCTGCAGGTGGCGCCGCGCCTCCTCCGTGCTGACCTGCACCTCCACCTCGTTCATCAGCCAGCTCTGTGAGCGGAGAGAGAAGCCAGTCAGCTCACCCCAGTCAGCTCACAGCTCTATTCAATTACAGCCACGAAGAACATGGAGCCCGAAGAGAAGAAGCTGGTTTCGGTGAATGGGGAAGGTTCTGGTGCAGTTATGCGCTCAGTTATACGTTTGACCGTTTCCCGTGTTTGCAGGGGCTGATGGGAAATACCTTCACTCTCCCAGCAGCTCCCTCCATCCCGCGGCTCTGAGTGTCCTTCCGTTTCTCTGCCACCTCGTTCCTCTTCATCAGAGCGTCCTTCAGACGCTTGTTCGCTGCAGCAGCCTGATAAAAAACACATTAAACACCTAGCCACATCCCATAGCACATTATACACCTGGCCACACCCCATAAAACATTATACACCTAGCCCCGCCCCATAGCACATTATACACCTAGCCCTGCCCCATAGCACATTATACACCTGGCCACACCCCATAAAACATTATACACCTAGCCCCGCCCCATAGCACATTATACACCTGGCCCCGCCCCATAGCACATTATACACCTAGCCCCGCCCCATAGCACACTATACACCTGGCCCCGTCCCATAGCACATTATACACCTAGCCACACGCCATAAAACATTATACACCTAGCCCCGCCCCATAGCACATTATACACCTAGCCCCGCCCCATAGCACATTATACACCTAGCCCCGCCCCATAGCACATTATACACCTGGCCCCGCCCCATAGCACATTATACACCTGGCCCCGCCCCATAGCACATTATACACCTGGCCCCGCCCCATAGCACATTATACACCTAGCCACACCCCATAAAACATTATACACCCAGCCCCGCCCCATAGCACATTATACACCTAGCCCCGCCCCATAGCACATTATACACCTAGCCCCGCCCCATAGCACATTATACACCTAGCCCCGCCCCATAGCACATTATACACCTGGCCCCAAGATGTTCTAAATGCATTAGCATGCTGCGGGTGACTTGGAAAAGTAGTCTCACCTCCTCTGTTTTACGGCGCAGGACACTGGCCTGTTTCTGGAAATCCCTCTCCAGCTTCAACATCTCATACTGCCGTTTACGGTCCTGTGAAAACAAAACACTTATTTACAGAGCAAACACAGTTCAAGGAGTTTCACAGAAACCCTACAGCATAGCTGTGATGGAATGATAACAGAAGGATTAGAAGGTATGTATGAGGGGCAAGCGTGTACACGTGTGCGCATGTGTGTGCGTGGTGTGAGTGTGCGTGTGTGTACGCCCGTATGCACACACCTTCTCCTTAAGCTGCAGAACCTCCTTGTCTTTTTTCTGTTTCCACTGGCGAAATTTCTCAGAGTCCTCCTTCATCTGCCTCATCAGCTGCACACGCTGGGACTTCATAGCCTGCAGAACACCACCACTCACACCGTAAATACAGTCTGATCTACCCACCACACTCATACCATAAATACAGCCTGACCTACACACCACTCACACCGTAAATACAGTCTGACCTACACACCACACTCACACCATAAATACAGTCTGACCTACCCACCACCACTCACACCGTAAATACAGCCTGACCTACACACCACACTCACACCGTAAATACAGTCTGACCTACACACCACACTAACACCATAAATACAGCCTGACCTACACACCACTCACACCGTAAATACAGCCTGACCTACACACCGCTCACACACCGTAAATACAGCCTGATCTACACACCACTCACACTGTAAATACAACCTCCTGGGTGAGTGGCTTACATGGCCCCCCTGGTTGAGCAGTTGAGTGGCTTACCTGGATCTCCTGGTTGAGGGGCTTACTTGGATCTCCTGGTTGAGGGGCTTACTTGGATCTCCTGGTTGAGGGGCTTACCTGGATCTCCTGGTTGAGGGGCTTACCTGGATCTCCTGGTTGAGGGGCTTACCTGGATCTCCTGGTTGAGTGGCTTACCAGGATCTCTTGGTTGAGTGGCTTACCTGGATCTCCTGGTTGAGTGGCTTACCAGGATCTCTTGGTTGAGTGGCTTACCTGGATCTCCTGGTTGAGGGGCTTACCTGGATCTCCTGGTTGAGGGGCTTACCTGGATCTCCTGGTTGAGGGGCTTACCTGGATCTGCTGGTTGAGGGGCTTACCTGGATCTCCTGGTTGAGGGGCTTACCTGGATCTCCTGGTTGAGGGGCTTACCTGGATCTCCTGGTTGAGGGGTTTACCTGGATCTGCTGGTTGAGGGGCTTACCTGGATCTCCTGGTTGAGTTTGGTCACGTTGCGCACAGACGCCTCTTTGAGCTTCAGCAGCTTGGCCTGCTCCTGCAACTTCTTTTTCATGTCTGAGATCTGACCCTCCAGCTCCTGCAGCCTCTTCCTGCGCTGCTCGCTCAGCCTGGGGGATCAGAGACGCCCGTCATCCCTGCTCAGCCCCGCCCTCTTCCACCTGACTCCACCCCCAAAGAGGACAACCCCCAGGCCCCAGTACATCACACAAACCAGATGCAACTCAAGAGCTCGATAACTATACCAAGACACACTTTTAGACTCTTCTTTTTTCACTGCCATTGACACCGAGTTCCAAAATCACTGAATCCTTGGTCTTGGTCTTACATTTGAGATATGTAAGTGTATGCTGTCACTGAAGGAGGCATTAAACCAGCAAAGAAATTCAGTTTTGGTACTGAAGTTTTCTCAAGTAACATTTCAGAGGCTAACAGCTTTCCTGCTAAATTAATCACAGCAAGTGAAACAAGTGCTGAATCTACTGAGAATGCTGGAAGTAGCCTTGTTAGGGACAAACTAGCTGAGATATTCTGTATGCTGGAAAAAGTGAGTTTCTGGAGAAAATATTCTATTTTTGCGAAATGTTAAGCCCTTCTAAGCAACCCGACACCAAGACAGTCAAAAAGATTTAGAAAAAAAAGAAAGAAAAATAATGACAGCAAAATATCACATCAAACTTGCGCATTCTATTTAGGGACATATTGTACAGTGTAGACCAGGGCTACTGAACTCAAGATCCTGCAGGCCGCAGTGTAAATGAGCCTGCCAATGACCAGAAGGCGGGGTTTGCACTTTTTGAAGGTATTTCATTGGTTTCAATACACCAGACAAGATCAGTAAAGCATAGAAAAGTATTTGAATCCAAAACAAATACGTAATTGACCCAGGTCTGATCCTGCACTACACCACCAGATTTCACTAATGAGCTGTACACTCATTACACTGCAGACCACAGGAGCTGCACCCATAAAATGCCTGGCGGGATTTCAGAAATGCCCTCTTTTATAACCCGTCCCCCACCCCCTGCAGTAGAGAGTGGGGGGGGGGGTCTCTTACTTGGCCTGATTGTGGTCCTTCTTGGCAGAGTGGAGAGCCAGGATGAGCTCCTCTTTCTCCCGCTGTAGAGATGAGACTGCCGTGTGCAGGTCCTTCATGCTCTCCTGTGGGACATGGGGTCACACATCCGGCGCTACTGTGAGATCACCCAAAAATCCACAGACTGCTGCACTACCATGAGATCACCCCGAATCCCACAGTCTACGCACCATTGCATTGTGATTAGACCAATCACAAGATGCTGCGACATTTGGCTGGACCAATCACAGCATGCCGCTGCATTATGACCAGACCAATCACAACATGCTGCTACATTATGACCAGACCAATCACAACACGTTTGTACATTGTGACCGGACCAATCACAGTATGCTGCTGCCTTGAGACCTGACCTTCATGCACTCTGTGGTAACCATGGTGACTAGCGCTGCCCTACCTGGTGCTCGGTCTGCATTGGCTCCAGGTGGCTCTCACTCTGGCACATTTTCCTGACAAAGGCCTCCTTCAGAGCCAGCACTTTGTTCAGCTCGATCAGCTCCTTAGACATCTGTGCCTGCCGCAGAGCATGCTGGGTAGTGTAGGCCTCGGGGGAGCATTTCCCTGTACCGCTGTTGCCCAGGCCCTGAGCATTTGGGGAGAGGAAAGGGACTCACATCAGCGCCTGTTCCTTACGGAACATGCATGACCCGTCCGGAAGGGCACTGTTAACGCTCACCACCGCCAGCTCCTCCCCAGGACTGCCACGCCCCGCCTCCTCGCCCTGCTCCAGCTCCGCCCCCTCGCCTGCCGACTGTGAGGCCAGGGCCTCAATAGAGGCCGCAATCCCAGCACTCTCATCCTGCGCAAACAGGAAACAGGGCTGAACATCACACTGAGTATTACACAGCACACACTGAGCATTACACAGTACACACTGAGCATTACACAGCACACACTGAGCATTACACAGCACACACTGAGCATTACACAGCACACACTGAGCGTTACACAGCATACACTGAGCATTACACAGCACAGGAGACTGAACATTACACAGCACACACTGAGCGTTACACAGCATACACTGAGCATTACACAGTACACACTGAGCATTACACAGCACACACTGAGCATTACACAGCACACACTGAGCATTACACAGCACAGGAGACTGAACATTACACAGCACACACTGAGCGTTACACAGCATACACTGAGCATTACACAGTACACACTGAGCATTACACAGCACACACTGAGCATTACACAGCACACACTGAGCATTACACAGCACACACTAAGCATTACACACTAACTTCCAAGCCAGACAGACCATTTAAACATACATTTACTCTGAAATTAGACTGAATATTTTGAGCGCTGGCAGTATGAAGGCTGTGCTGCTAAACGCGAGAATGGCGAGAGGAGTGCAGAGTGCGGTTTAGCTGCCGTACCTGCAGGTGCATGATAACCTGCTGCAGATTGCGGATCACCTCCACGTTCTCTTTCAGCTCCTGATCCTCCAGGGTCTCCACCACCCTCTGCAGGTCAACCTTGCAGCTGCACCACAAACGCCTCATTACATAACATTTCTCATTTGATTGACGCCACATGAATTTAAAGGGGAACTGCCTCCAAAATCAGACGGAGGTGCATTTCGTCTTCCCCTCAGAAAAACGGATCACCGGTATTTTATGTGTCAAAACTAAAGAGACTAGGAAAGGAGTGACTATTCACTTACGCAGCATGCTGTTTCAGCTCCTCCAGCTTACTTTGCAGTTTCTCATTTGCCTGTTCCGTCTTCACATGAAAAAAATTAAAAGAAAATTTTCCACTCTCATCCTCAGTAACAACAACAACCATTTATAATTCAAAGTTCTGGTTTCACAAGATTCATTCAACGAGAGCCCCATTTAAAGCATTCTGAACCTCTGGTGTATACTGACTGCTAGATTTCAACACGGAATTGATCTCAAAAGGAGTCACCAGCACTGAAATAACAATCATAATACTTAAGTAAGATTAAAGAATCAGAAACCAAAATAATTTTTGAACAACAATAACAGAACCAAAATAATCTTAGAGAAAGGTAGTGCTTTGCATTCTATCCATGGCTTAGGGTCTATAACACCATCACATGCCAGTGCACTCAGGAGGGAAGAGAGTTAGGATTAACCCTGCCCCACACTCACCATGAGTATCCTCTCTAACATCAGGGCAGTCTGGCCCACACTCATCATGAGTATCGTCTCTAACATCAGGGCAGTCTGCCCCACACTCACCATGAGTATCCTCTCTAACATCAGGGCAGTCTGCCCCACACTCACCATGAGTATCCTCTCTAACATCAGGCCTGACCTACACTCACCATGAGTATCCTCTCTAACATCAGAGCAGTCTGGCCCACACTCACCATGAGTATCCTCTCTAACATCAGGGCAGTCTGGCCCACACTCACCATGAGTATCCTCTCTAACATCAGAGCAGTCTGGCCCACACTCACCATGAGTATCCTCGCTAACATCAGGCCTGACCCACACTCACCATGAGTATCCTCTCTAACATCAGGGCAGTCTGGCCCACACTCACCATGAGTATCCTCTCTAACATCAGGGCAGTCTGCCCCACACTCACCATGAGTATCCTCTCTAACATCAGGGCAGTCTGCCCCACACTCACCATGAGTATCCTCTCGAACATCAGGGCAGTCTGCCCCACACTCACCATGAGTATCCTCTCGAACATCAGGGCGGTCTGGCCCACACTCACCATGAGTATCCTCTCGAACATCAGGGCGGTCTGGCCCACAGCCTCGCTCAGCTCCCGGCTTAGCTTGCTGTTCTCCTCCTGCAGGCAGCGGTTCTTCTCCAGAACCTTGGACACGTTCTCCGCGGGCTCCGATCTGGACCCAGGACATGAAAGCACAAGCGGGTCTACAGTCACTCTGAAAGGCTTTCTCAGTGTGTTGTTTAAAGCGGACCAGAAGAGGCTATTTGGCTGATTTTAAAAAAAAAACTAAAATTCAGAATCATCATTAATATTCACGTTCATTATACACTCCACTGGGACTATAGTGTACAGCTCCTCATCAAACATCAGTCCTTTCTCTTTAGCCTGGCCTATCCCAGCCCCGCCCACCCCAACTCCACTCACCCCAGCCCCGTCCCATCCCAGCACTAGCCACCACAACCACATCGACCCCAGCCCTGCCCACCTCAGCACTAATTACCCCAGCCCCACCCACCTGAATACCATTTCTACTGAAATGGCAGGTCTGTCACTCAGGACCCCTGGTCTGAGTTTTCAGGGCAATTCTGTCCTTACCCAGAGAGCACTGGGGCCACACCTCCTCTTGCATGCAACAGCATCACCTGCAGCTCCTGGACCTGCAAGCCAGAGCAACAGAGACTGACACCCAAACACATCCAATAACATCCACATCCAACAGCCACTACATTACATTACATTTATTTGGCAGACGCTTTTATCCAAAGCGACGTACAAAAAGTGCATTTCATGGTCATAGACAACTGCTATACACAGGTTCAGTAAGGTACAATACTTATTTTGTACAGCTATTTCTAGCCAAGAACACAGTTTAGTTCACACAGTGAACACTATTCAGACCTAACCTCTGCAAAGCCAACTAGGCAGAAGAATAAGCTACAGTATTAGGACAAATACAAATTACCAAAAAGTGCTGGGATGGGGCAACATGTAACAAGTGTCATGAAAAAGGGGGGGGGGGATTTAGGGTGAAATATACAGCGTGGTGGTGGTTAGTCTAGGTATAGTCTGAAGAGATGAGTCTTCAGGCCACGGCGGAAGATGGGTAGTGAGGGGGAGGTTCGGAGAGAGACGGGGAGTTCGTTCCACCACTGGGGAGCTAGGGTGGAGAAGCTCTGTGATCCCTTTGGGCGGGTGGGAGGGGTTACAAGGCACCCTGCTGCCGCAGAGCAGAGTGGTCGAGCAGGCACATAGAATCGAGTCATGTCCTGCAAGTAGATGGGGGCTGTCCTGTTGGCAGCAGTGTAGGCAAGGGTCAGGGCTTTGAACCGGATCCTGGCAGCGACCGGTAGCCAGTGGAGTGATCGCAGCAGAGGAGTGACGTGGGAGACCCACACCCAACAGCCTAACCACATCCAAAAGCCCTACAACACCCAACAGCCAAACCACACCCAACAGCCCAACCACACCCAACCACACCCAACAGCCAAACCACACCCAACAGCCCAACCACACCCAACATCCCAATCACATCCAACAGCCCAACCACACCCAACAGCCAAACCACACCCAACAGCCCAACAACACCCAACAGCCCAACAACACCCAACAGCCCAACAGCCCAACCACACCCAACAGCCAAACCACACCCAACAGCCCAACAACACCCAACAGCCAAACCACACCCAACAGCCCAACCACAC
Organism: Anguilla anguilla; assembly: GCF_013347855.1. Taxonomy (NCBI): domain Eukaryota; kingdom Metazoa; phylum Chordata; class Actinopteri; order Anguilliformes; family Anguillidae; genus Anguilla; species Anguilla anguilla. The sequence goes on along the minus strand of NC_049209.1, from coordinate 186,771 downwards.
CCAACCACACCCAACAGCCAAACCACACCCAACAGCCCAACCACACCCAACATCCCAATCACATCCAACAGCCCAACCACACCCAACAGCCAAACCACACCCAACAGCCCAACAACACCCAACAGCCCAACAACACCCAACAGCCCAACAGCCCAACCACACCCAACAGCCAAACCACACCCAACAGCCCAACAACACCCAACAGCCCAACCACACCCAACAGCCCAACAACACCCAACCACACCCAACAGCCAAACCACACCCAACAGCCCAACAACACCCAACCACACCCAACAGCCAAACCACACCCAAGAGCCCAATCAAACCCAACATCCTAACCACACCCAACATCCCAATCACACCCAACAGCCCAACAACACCCAACAGCCCAATCAAACCCAACATCCTAACCACACCCAACAGCCCAATCAAACCCAACATCCTAACCACACCCAACATCCCAATCACACCCAACAGCCCAACAACACCCAACAGCCCAATCAAACCCAACATCCTAACCACACCCAACAGCCCAATCAAACCCAACATCCTAACCACACCCAACATCCCAATCACACCCAACAGCCCAACAACACCCAACAGCCCAATCAAACCCAACATCCTAACCACACCCAACATCCCAATCACACCCAACAGCCCAATCACATCCAACAGCCCAATCACACCCAATATCCTGCATTCTGATGTATCCCAGTGAAATTCCTAGGCTGTAAGACAATGACATGCACTGCATTTTAGGGGGGCTGGGGCCCCTGAGTGTACCTGCTGCTTCAGCCGCTTCATCTCTGCAGAGCGGGGGTCCACGTTGATGATGGGCTTGTTCTTGATTTTGCGGGCGCGGTCTGCGTAGCGCAGGGTGTTGATGGTCTCCTCGATGTTGGAGTCAGCCGGGCTGACGCACGCGATCATTAGGGTGTGACTGTTGCCTCCCAGAGAATCTGACCACAATTAACAAAGAGAAATAAAACTCCACCCTACAGCTCTACAGGCACAGCTCTACAAGCACAACCCTACAGCCCTAAGGGCACAGCCCTACAGCCACAGCCCTACAGCTCTACAGGCACAGCCCTACAGCCCTACAGCTCTACAGCTGTACAGGCACAGCTCTACAAGCACAGCCCTACAGCCCTAAGGGCACAGCCCTACAGGCATAGCCCTACAGCTCTACAGCTGTACAGGCACAGCCCTACAGCTCTACAGCTCTACAGGCACAGCCCTACAGCTCTACAGCTCTACAGCTCTACAGGCACAGCCCTACAGCCCTACGGTTCTACAGCTCGCATGGCTCTCACCCTGCAGCAGGCGGGTCAGCTTGGAGTCTCTGTACGGCACAAAGTTCCCCTTCTTGCTTTCGTCCCCCAGCGCACTGATCACATTGCCCAGTGATAGCAGACCTCGGTTAATGCTGATTCCTGAAACAGAGAGAGACCTCGGTTAATGCTGATCCCTGTAACGGAGAGAGACCTCAGTTAATGCTGATCCCTGAAAGAGAGAGAGATCTCGGTTAATGCTGCTCCCTGAAAGAGACCTTGGTTAATGCTGATCGCTGAAAGAGAGAGAGATCTCGGTTAATGCTGCTCCCTGAAAGAGATCTCGGTTAATGCTGCTCCCTGAAAGAGACCTCGGTTAATGCTGATCCCTGAAAGAGACTTCGGTTAATGCTGATCCCTGAAAGAGACCTCGGTTATTGCTGCTCCCTGAAAGAGACTTCGGTTAATGCTGCTCCCTGAAAGAGACTTCGGTTAATGCTGCTCCCTGAAAGAGATCTCGGTTAATGCTGATCCCTGTAACGGAGAGAGACCTCGGTTAATGCTGCTCCCTGAAAGAGACTTCGGTTAATGCTGATCCCTGAAAGAGACCTTGGTTAATGCTGATCCCTGACAGAGACCTCAGTTAATGCTGATCCTTGAAAGAGACCTCGGTTAATGCTGATCCCTGAAAGAGACCTCGGTTAATGCTGATCCCTGAAATAGACCTTGGTTAATGCTGATCCCTGAAATAGACATGTCATCACGCCTAACTGTAGCATTGTGAATCACTATCGTGCCAGCCAAACAGCTTACAGCACCACAAGGCCCGCCAATCAGCACACATTACCACAGCATCAACCAATCAGCTTAAAGCCCTGTAGTGCCAAACAATCAACTTAAAGCCCCATAGTGCCAACCAATCAGCTTACCTTCTTTTAGTCTTTCGCCCTCCGCCTTCGTTTTTTTCTGTCGTTCAGAACCAGCCAGATCCACCAGGTGTAGTTTGGACACCATGGACTCGCCTCTACACAAGAGAGGAAGAACCGAGCGCTCATGTCAGGCAGTGGCCATCTTTGAAACCCTGCTCACAGCTAAGACCCCACACTATAAAGAGCATACAAGCAACTCTGCGCTTTTAACAAGTAAGATTAGATTTAAAAGATGTGGAGCCTTTAAAGGCCTTTAAAAGGTAAGACAAAATTGATTTTCCCCCTAAAGGGTTCAGACCCAGTTCTGCTCAGCGGTTCCCTGTATTTACTGTTCATATTACTTTAATATACAGGTTTAATACACAGTGCTGTTCATGCGAAACAGATTTTAATCTTGGTAAGACCACGCTAGTTGGGTAAACGCCCGTGCTGGTTGGGTAAACGCCTGTGCTGGTTGGGTAAACGCCTGTGCTGGTTGGGTAAACGCCCATGCTGGTTGGGTAAACGCCCGCGCTGGTTGGGTAAATACTCGTGCTGGTTGGGTAAACGCCCGTGCTGGTTGGGTAAACGCCCGTGCTGGTTGGGTAAACGCCTGTGCTGGTTGGGTAAATGCCCGCGCTGGTTGGGCAAATGCCCGCGCTGGTTGGGTAAACGCCCGTGCTGGGTGGGTAAACGCCCGCGCTGGGTGGGTAAATACCCGTGCTGGTTGGGTAAACGCCCGTGCTGGTTGGGTAAATGCCCGTGCTGGTTGGGTAAATGCCCGTGCTGGTTGGGTAAACGCCAGCGCTGGTTGGGTAAATGCCCATGCTGGTTGGGTAAACGCCCGCGCTGGGTGGGTAAACGCCCGCGCTGGGTGGGTAAATACCCGTGCTGGTTGGGTAAACGCCCGTGCTGGTTGGGTAAATGCCCGTGCTGGTTGGGTAAATACCCGTGCTGGTTGGGTAAACGCCCGTGCTGGTTGGGTAAACGCCCGTGCTGGTTGGGTAAACGTCCGTGCTGGTTGGGTAAACGCCCGCGCTGGTTGGGTAAACGCCCGTGCTGGTTGGGTAAACGCCCGTGCTGGTTGGGTAAATGCCCGTGCGGTACCGAACGGACTCACCTGTCTGCGCTGGCACGCTGCTCCAGGGTGATGGTGAAGATGGCGTGTGAGCGGGATGATGCCGCGTTCATGGCGGTGGAGCCCACCGTGCGCGAGCCATTACCCATCTCCAGACACCCCACCATCTCCTGGGCACTCTGCACCTCCTTCTCCATCAGGCCTACAATCTGAAGCCCCAAAAAACGCACCGGTCAGTCGAGTCCCATTCTGTAACCTGCCTAATGCCCCTCCTGCAAGACCCCCAGAGCACAACTGAGTACAATCTTTAAAAAACACAGGGCATGAAGGCAGTATTAGAATCACATCCAGCAGACATCCTGTACTGAATGTCAGGGGTTGCTATGAGGACCTCCCTGTACTTAATTTCATGGGTTGCGAAGGGGACACCCCAGTACTGAATGGCAGGGGTTGCTAAGGGGACACCTCAGGACTGAATGTCAGGGGTTGCTATGAGGACACCCCTGTACTGAATGTTAGGAGTTGCTATGAGGACACCCCTGTACTGAATGTTAGGAGTTGCTATGAGGACACCCCTGTACTGAATGTTAGGAGTTGCTATGAGGACACCCCTGTACTGAATGTTAGGAGTTGCTATGAGGACACCCCTGTACTGAATGTTAGGAGTTGCTATGAGGACACCCCTGTACTGAATGTTAGGAGTTGCTATGAGGACACCCCTGTACTGAATGTTAGGAGTTGCTATGAGGACACCCCTGTACTGAATGTTAGGAGTTGCTATGAGGACACCCCTGTACTGAATGTTAGGAGTTGCTATGAGGACACCCCTGTACTGAATGTTAGGAGTTGCTATGGGGAGACACTCCTGTACTGAATGTTAGGAGTTGCTATGGGGAGACACTCCTGTACTGAATGTTAGGAGTTGCTATGGGGAGACACCCCTGTACTGAATGTTAGGAGTTGCTATGGGGACACCCCTGTACTGAATGTTAGGAGTTGCTATGGGGACACCCCTGTACTGAATGTTAGGAGTTGCTATGGGGAGACACTCCTGTGAGGAACACACCTTTATGCCTTCCTTGGGATCCTCTCGAATGCTGATAGCTGGCTTGTCCTTTGATCCGCAGAGCAGATCCAGAATATCCTCATTGTATATCTACAGTACAAAGCACATTCAGCAGTAGATACATGAGGCAGGCAGTTCCAAACAGCTCATTTATAATGGCTGTATAAAGGACAGATAGATGATTAATCATGAAAATGCACAAGCACCTGGTCAATCACTCCAGTTCGAATTAGTCATTTATGATAATCGTCCCTCAGAGGTACAATATAAACGGAATTTACATGTGACACAGTATGAAGATGTGACCTTTAAAAATGACTAGGCTGTGTACATGCCTTACTGTATTAGTCATCATTTTGTATTACATGTTGTTTTTGATGATGATGATGTTAAGATGATGTTGATGATGATAGTGATGATGATGATGATGATGATGATGATATATGTCTAACCAGTGGGCACAATGGCCTTCTATGGCATTTTAGGTGCTGACACTGGATTAAGTTAATATAATTGGATGTGCAATTTGAGATGTTTAAGATTATGTAATACTGATGCTGACAGGTAGTTTGATTCGGTGTTGATCTACTGATGTTGTTGATGTGTTGGTTGTTCTTGTTAATGATGTTGTGTTGTAATCTATGCTGCTAGAACACATTTTTTACCTGCTGCCTACCCACACACACACACCCTTCCACAGGAAGGACCACAATGGAAATAAGCTATTAGCTTTATTGTGTCTATCCTTGATAGTTTTTTTTAAATAATGTGTATAAGAAGCTTGCTTCAGATGCATGTTTTTTCTTTTTAAAAGTTATCGAATAAAATCAATCAATCAATCAATCAATCAATCAATAAATGAATAAATAAATAAATAAATAAATAAATAAATAAATAAATAAATAAATAGCAATTGCTCATCTGAAATTATATACACAAGTTATGTTTTTATTAAATTTTGTGGGCCCCGTTGCAGTACCTTTAGAAAGAGGCTATACCTCTTTTGTTGACGTTTTGAATACACATCAACAAAAGCAAATTACAAGGGTTCTCATGCTCACAGATTTACCATTAATATTCCAGCTCAAATATCCATTTCATCTGGACAAAAGGGTAATTGACCCAATGACATGGGAGGAGAAACTGGTTAAAAGGAGTAAGAAGCAGTTTTCAGTACCTCCAGGTAAGACACAGCGAGAGAGAACTCGCTGTCCACCCTCTTCTCCTTCTCTTGAAAGATCCGCTGGATGACCCTGGGAATGACCCCCACAGTGGGCTCGTTCTCCTGAGCAGATGTGTAGGTGCCCCCCATGGAGAAGGTCTTCCCCGAGCCCGTCTGTCCATACGCCAGAACCGTGGCATGGTATCCTGCCCGGAAAAAAGCCTCAGACATCAGATATCAGAAATGCAGCTGCTTTACAAAACAACAAACCACAGTAAAGGACTGTTCTCGCACTAATGTGATCCTTCCAGCAAGCACAGAAACAGTCAGTGTTCACATCATCAGTGTCAGAGGAAGTGAATAACCACCAATATAAGCTTAGCATAATTTAGAAATGTCATTTGAACAAAATGAATACATTCCAAAGTTAATTATTCCACGTATTAGCAAGCAAGAGCAAAGAGAGAAGCAAAAGAAGCAATAATGTGCCTGTCTGAAAAGAAAAAACAGTTTTGGCCTAAAGCCAAAGACCACCCCCACCCCCCCTTCAGTTAAAGCAGCAAGGCACTGTATACCAATGATGTTCCTGTGCCTACATGTTCCTGTGTATGCATGTCCATATGCTGCATGTTCCTGTGTATGCATGTCCATACGCTGCATGTTCCTGTGTATGCATGTCCATACGCTACATGTTCCTGTGTATGCATGTCCATATGCTGCATGTTCCTGTGTATGCATGTCCATACGCTGCATGTTCCTGTGCATGCATGTCCATATGCTACATGTTCCTGTGTATGCATGTCCATACGCTGCATGTTCCTGTGCATGCATGTCCATACGCTGCATGTTCCTGTGTATGCATGTCCATACGCTGCATGTTCCTGTGCATGCATGTCCATACGCTGCATATTCCTGTGCATGCATGTCCATACGCTGCATGTTCCTGTGCATGCATGTCCATACGCTGCATGTTCCTGTGTATGCATGTCCATACGCTGCATGCTCCTGTACCTCTGAACAGTCCTGACAGCAGGGGTGAGACAGATGTGTTGAAGACCTCCTCTTGTTCAGTCATTGGGTCAAAAACATAGTCATAAGTGAATGCCTTATCATTGCCAACAATGACCTGCAAGAAAAGCACAAATATTAACTTTACTTAGCTCGACTTAGAACTTTTTAAGTCACTTACATGTACGTATACATACGATAAACAGACTATGTCTACCAGAAATAAAGTGAGCACTTGCTGACAGGCTCAGAGCCTACCTGTGGCTCTCCTGGGACAAACGTGAGGCATGTCTGACACCCTTCATTGACCTCTTTGGGCACCAAGGGTCTGCACCTCAGGGCAACACGAACAGGAATGCCCTTCTCCTCTTCCTTTGACATGCTGGGGTTCCTGCCAGTTCACACGGGGCACATGCAAGCCATGTAAACTTTCTAAACCATGAACAACGAGGAATATTTACAGACGAACGACTGACAAATATATGTCATTTAACATAAGCTAACTACCTAGAGATTATCCGTTTTAATTTGTCAAATAGGCCGCCCTGTATTCATAAAGCGTTTTTCTCTCCATTCTGTTTCACTTATGCCAATGGTAGGGAAGATCGAAGGTCAATTACAGGCGAACACAAAGCCCAACGAAACTTACTGAAAGAACACAATTCATTGTCTACACGCTACACTAACAAGCCCCTAGACTAGTCACGGGAAATACACAAAAATGCCATTGACAAGACAATTAGCAAGCAACTATCAGCTTAACTCATTATGTCATCTACCCGCCTACATACCTTAGCCAGTGGTTACAGAATTTAAAATAAATTGAGCACATGAGCCATTTTTGAGAAGTTAGATCGCCAATGTTAGCTAGCTAGCTACCATGCTAGCTAGTTAACGGACCAAAATGTCACGTTTGATCCCACCATCTCAAGCTACTTCACTCACAGGCAAACTGTTCTCAGCCATCTGCATCAGAAAGTTAATTACATACTATTCGCCATCGCTATCCATTGCTTTGACCATTTTCAGAAATTAAGAATAGGCCCTATTCGGCATATTCTTGATCATGTTAACGTTACCTTATCCGCTTTGCACTTTCCACAAAAGGAAATCAAAATTAGAGCAAGATTCACGTTTCCCTTTTGTTTGACCCGCACTCCCACGTTTAACGGAAACAGTGTTTACATAGATCCCTTTTCATTTAGCGAAGTAGCGTAAAAGTAAAATTATTAGCGTTATTTGTTTATATGCCGATGATCCTTGTCTATCTTGTACGGTACATTTACCAGCCCGCCCGCCACTTTCAAATCATCTGCTCCGCCTCATCCTAACGTCATCACGCTTGATTACGTTTAGTCCTTACGTTCTTTACGCTTTTGCACGTACGAAAGGGCTATCGCTAATACGCATTAGATAGAGAACATCTGAAGGCTTTTGACTGAAGCATATTTAATTTATTTTGTATCTGAGTGAATATTGCACTCTTTGGACAATTCTACAGTATAACGAACTCTGACTAATACACCTACTTTTTATATCACGTATTGTTTTTCATAAAATGTAACCTGGAAAGCAGCGTGATGCCTGTCCGTGTAATGTTATACTGTAATAAAAATTAAATCGATAGAGATCAGTGGTTTTACTCAATGTAGGCCTATAACATTACATTACATTACATTCATTTGGCAGACGCTTTTATCCAAAGCGACGTACAAAAAAAGTGCATTTCATGGTCGTAGACAACTGCTGAACACGGGTTCAGTAAGGTACAATACTTATTTTGAACAGCTATTTCTAGCCGAGAACAATGAACACTATTCTGGCCTAACATCTGCAAAGCCAACTAGGCAGAAGAATAAGCTACAGTATTAAATAAATGTATATATTATAAATTATAAATTGTCTAAGCAAAAGGAAAAAGTAAAACAAATGCAATATACAAGACATTAAACACAGGAGATACATTCGCGCTACATTCGCTTTGATACATCTGATCAATGCATTTCGGTTACGCTTGAAATGTCTAAATATTGTATAGTCGATGTTAAGCGAACATACATGCTAACAATTCCGGCTGTTGCCATCTAGTGTAACCGGCTGTAATGTAGGCCTATAATTATTATCTGTGGTGTTTTTCCCCAAGTATCCAAAATAACTCAAAGCCGTTAACGATTTTGTATTAATTGAGACCTATTTTTATGCAGTCCATGACCGAGACACATTTTACTCGATGTGGAAATATTTGAAATTACCATTTACATCTGACAACCAGAGGGTGGCAGCCTCGATCTCTGTTAAAGAAGGTTTGAAGCTCTGCTCCCAACATGGCTGTAGCTAAATGCGTCCGTTCGTTTTGTACGGTCTGTGGTACATACCGGCTGTCATGCTGTATGGTCGTGATTGAAGGGAAGGAAGGATAGCAATGATAGCTCACTAAGCGAGACTGCAGCCATCCCAAATGAATTGTATTTCATGAATGAATGTGTGTACCTGTTCTAGTTTTGATATTATTTTTTATCCTGTGTGAACGAAGATTTCTGCTACACGTAAGAGGCTGTATGAAGCTGTTACTGGGGCTTGTGAAATGTGAAAAATTGAGCTTCTGTGGAAATGGAATCCGTGGTTGTCAAGCTCACAGAAAACCTGAAACCTGTTAGATGCATTGTCAGTGACCAATGCATGTGTGTTATGCATAATGCTTTGCAAGCAGTAGGTAATAGTATTTAATAGTTTACCTGAGCAAGCATATCATTTGAGGGTCTGAAAATGCTATGGAAAGCTGTAGTGTACCAACATTGAAAAAGTTGCACATGTTTATTATTTAATATCGTTTACGCAGAAGTGTCCTGGTTTCTACAGCAAAACAGACCCTCAGCTTGTAATCAACATCCAGATATTTTTCACAAGGTTTTCCCTGCTTCTGAGTTTGTATTCTCATTTAATAGGATAGGTCACTTTAATATTCAAGAACAAACCCAAACATGTTGTCTGTTTTTTCACAACTAACAAGTTCAATAATTTAGCCATGTTTTTGTGCATTATTATCCTTTTTTTGTTGTGCATTTTTTATAGTGCCATAACAACGTGAAAGTTAGGAATATTTTCTGTCACCTAATGCCTTATGCTAGTAATGTATATTTTTATTCACTGCAGTGACATTGTTCACTGGCAAGAACCTGTTTGATTTTGTGAATATGTATCATTGATACGCAGTGACACTCAGAACATACATTTTCATCATGAATTTATGTTAAACGATTTGTTGAATTCTGTGTACAAAGAAAATAATCTACAAATTAGATTTACAACATGCCCCCCCCCCCCCCCCCCCCATCAATGCCAAACATAAAAGTGTTTATATTTTAAAGCTTGAATGAATCCATTATGTCATCGCTGAGACTTGATGATATCATTCATCTGATTGCCATGCATTGGGGGGGGGGGGGGGGGGGGGGCAGCTGTCTTCTGTTCTCTTTCTTAATGAATTGTTAGAATTGTACACGTGTCGACAGATTGACGCCGTGTCTCTCATTGTGGTCCAATTTACTGCCAACAGCCGATTCTCTTGTGAAGGGGAGAGGGGCTCATTTGGTTTTCGGGCGGGGGGAGGGGGGGGGGGGGGCTGTAATATAATTGGGGGAAAAAGGGTTACTCAGAACCAACCTGAGTCATCCCTGGCCCCCTATTCTCATGCTAATGTGTCCCAGCCTCTCCCCACCATCTGCCCTCCCAGAGGCCTGGGCCCCAGCCACTCCAGACGGAGCCTGCTTTGTTGCTGTCAGCTCAGGCAGAACGCCGAGACGCAACTGCTCCTGTGGCTCGCAACCTGCGTCTACAATTAACTGCGTGAGGCTGGAGATAATTGGTCCACGCGATTGTATCTGGTTCAGTGACACTAGCTCATATGACCCAGCCCTAATCCCTGTTTGTCGTTATCAAAGTCTGTTGTCATCTGAGTTTGAAAACAGGATTGATAGAAATCTGCTCCTGAGTTCTTCATTCACAGATCATTTATAAACAGGAAGCAAAAGCTGCAACCTACAGAAGAGCGGATTCGCTGTGAGGGAGGCATTGCTGCTAGGCCTGAGCTAGCTAGCCAGTGATGATGTCACAATACCCGCACTGCCACATGACTGAAACACTATGCACAGAATCCAAAAGAGGACCAATAAATAAAACAGAAAAAAACTCCATGTTTTTCTGCATTTTGTCCTAGATTTTCAGTTAAAAGGACAGAGGGAGTACATTCAGTTCTGGTGACCAGAATGGATACACACCATTTATATTCACAACTACAACCTGGACAGATATATACCAGTGTCAGAAACTGGTTTATGAGGATGTTGCAAAATTGTTATGACAGTATTTTTGACCTTTGTGACCTGTCACAGACATAGCGACTGTATCTACTGTTTAGTTTACGCTACCAGCATGCACTATGCAGTCAGACTGGTTTGGGGGTTATATTACTTCGATTTTAATTTTACAGGTGTAGCAGAAAACCTTTTGAAAAAAATATGATGTCCACTTCGTTATACAATGATGACAATAATTGTGTTCTAATATAAATACACAGTGTGTGCCATCTAGCAGTTATACGAGTCATAATGAGTGGTTTTACATTTATAAAATAGGGCATGAAGTTCTCTGGGGGAGAAAATTTGTTGTGACACATTTAATTAGTTTAATTTGTTGCTGTTAAAATATGATTTGTACACATTTGAAGAAGAATGTAGCTTTTGAACTTGTATTTTCTTTATTCATGCAAAGCAGAGAAAAGGCTGTTCCATGAGTATTACCCTGTTTTACAGGGGCACCTTTGAAGAGTCAAATCTGATTAGGACATGGGCTGTAGTCATGGATGCTTTCCTCATTTGACCAAGGAAACCATGCATTTCTGGCATTCCCTCTGAAAGCAGGGAAGGCTCATCTGTAGTGAACAGAACACCTAGGTGGAGAGCAGAATGGTGAACAGGAGAACACATGAGAGGAGAGCAGAATGGTGAATAGGAGAGCACCTGAGAGGAGAGCAGAACGGTGAACAGGAGAACACATGAGAGGAGAGCAGAATGGTGAATAGGAGAGCACCTGAGAGGAGAGCAGAACGGTGAACAGGAGAACACCTGGGTGGAGAGCAGAATGGTGAACAGGAGAACACCTGGGTGGAGAGCAGAACGGTGAACAGGACAGTACCTGGGTGGAGAGCAGAATGGTGAACAGGAGAACACCTGAGAGGAGAGCTTTGGGGGCTTTGGGCTGTGGGGCTTTAGGCCGAGGGCTTTGGGCCGAGGGCTTTGGGCTGTGGGGCTTTGGGCTGTGGGGCTTTAGGCCGAGGGCTTTGGGCTGTGGGGCTTTGGGCTGTGGGGCTTTAGGCCGAGGGGCTTTGGGCTGTGGGGCTTTAGGCCAAGGGCTTTGGGGCTCTGGGCTGTGGGGCTTTGGGCTGTGGGGCTTTAGGCCAAGGGCTTTGGGGCTTTGGGCTGTGGGGCTTTGGGCTGTGGGGCTTTAGGCCGAGGGCTTTGGGCTGTGGGGCTTTGGGCTGTGGGGCTTTAGGCCGAGGGGCTTTGGGCTGTGGGGCTTTAGGCCAAGGGCTTTGGGGCTCTGGGCTGTGGGGCTTTGGGCTGTGGGGCTTTAGGCCAAGGGCTTTGGGGCTTTGGGCTGTGGGGCTTTGGGCTGTGGGGCTTTGGGCCGAGGGGCTTTGGGCTGTGGGGCTTTGGGCTGTGGGGCTTTGGGCCGAGGGCTTTGGGCTGTGGGGCTTTGGGCTGTGGGGCTTTGGGCTGTGGGGCTTTGGGCCGAGGGTTTTGGGCTGTGGGGCTTTGGGCCGAGGGGCTTTGGGCTGTGGGGCTTTGGGCTGTGGGGCTCTGGGCTGAGGGGCTTTGGGCTGAGGGGCTCTGGGCTGTGGGGCTTTGGGCTGTGGGGCTCTGGGCTGAGGGGCTTTGGGCTGAGGGGCTTTGGGCCGAGGGGCTTTGGGCCAAGGGCTTTGGGCTGTGGGGCTTTAGGCCGAAGGCTTTGGGCCGAGGGGCTTTTGGCTGAGGGGCTTTGGGCCATGGGGAGAACACTCTTCTGTTCATACAGCAGCGGCCAGTAGAGCTGCTGCTAGCTGAATGGAGATTAGTTATTGAACCAGTCTTGTGGAGTAAATAAGGCATCTGTGTGGCCTACAACAATAGAGCAGCTGTCAGGGGTGGAGCCTGCATAGCCAGGGCTGCCTGGATTGGCTCCTTTGAATTTATGGACTTTTATGCTATCAGACATAACAAGCAGTGATTAATATTGACACAGAGCTTGACTGAGGGGGTGCTCAGGAGGAGCAGTTGGGGATGGGGGTGGAGGTTCTGGGGGACAGAGGGCACTCCAAAGTCAGTAACAGTAGTGATGAAACAGGAGAGGAGCAAGTGGTGCTGTCTGATTTCTGTGGAACTTGCATAAAGCTTCACCACAAGCAACAGCAATAGCTTATAGCACTCTCCCAAATCCCCTGAGGCACCCTATCCCATCCAATCCCATGTGTGGCAAAGCAAAGGTCACCACATATGATCACTATTGCATATCAATACAGATAAAGCACATTAAAAACCAAACTCATATATATTCACACATAATACTCAACAGCTTTACATTCATGTGTCTTTGGGCCATAAAAAGCTCATTAAATGTAAAATTTAGTCCTGATAACAGGAAGGACTCCTCATACTTTTATACTGTAGATAACAACAGGGGCAACAAGAATGTTTCATTTTTTTATCTCACTGTCTGACCCTAAGACTGGCATCAGAGCAAAGCAATCAAATCAACACACAGTAATGCTGGTCTATGCTGACCTTTCATGTTCTGTTAGCTGAGTGACTCGCATTTAGGGTATTGTAATCCTGGAGGCTGAACTGAAGTAAGTGTGTCCGTTATCAATTGATTTGGCAAACAGATGTTTCGTGTAAATTCCTGAGCGGCGCTGTGTAGATCTCCTGGGCTGACTGGCTCATCATGCTGTTTAGATTACACACCCACAGACCATGTCTGAAGAATAAAACCAACATATTATTTCAACTGGAAATGCAGTCTAATGTTGCAGACAGCCATGTCTTATAATTAGACAAAATAAAAGACAGGGTTGAGCTTCTCAGTTGGTCTTTTTACGTTTGAATAATTGATGAGCATGTGTATAAGAATGCGTCTGCCTGATGCTGGAGTGTATGGGTACCATGCAGTATGGTGCCCACTGCATTAATGGAACGGAGGTAAGCAGCCTTCTCATTGGATGTTCCTGAATGATGGAAGGCAGTATGCCGCCTCTCCCTTCCATGGTCGTCCCAGCTCGCCCCTCGCCACGCCCCCTGCACACCGCACAGGCCGGCTCGATTAGTATTCCAGGGAAGCTCGCTCTCCCCCGGTGCTTCAGCCTCGCTGGAAAAGCCTCTGCAGCCCTTAAATACCACACCTGGCTCTGCTGAACATTCCACTGCAAAACTGCTCATCAAGGACAGCCCTTGCGTTGTCAAGGTGACAGGCTTTGATTGATGGCTGAAATGAACCAGATGGTTGACCTTCCAGATGGTGGGTGTTGTCAGGCAGGACCTACTGATGGCATTTAGTCACTCACCTTATCAGTGGTGGAGGAAACAGATAAAATCCAGGACATCATAAAGCCTTCCTTTATGAAGGAAGACATACACAGTTCCGTCACCACATTTCAGTTTGGTTATTGCACTTAATGATGAAGGAACTGTGAGACATGGTGCACAGACACCGTCTGTGGGTCTGTGGGAGGGTCCTGTCTGTGGGTCTGTGGGAGGATCCTGTCTGTAGGTCTGTGGGAGGATCCTGTCTGTGGGTCTGTGGGAGGGTCCTGTCTGTGGGTCTGTGGGAGGGTCCTGTCTGTGGGTCTGTGGGAGGATCCTTTCTGTGGGTCTGTGTGAGGGTCCTGTCTGTAGGTCTGTGGGAGGGTCCTGTCTGTGGGTCTGTGGGAGGGTCCTGTCTGTGGGTCTGTGGGAGGATCCTGTCTGTGGGTCTGTGGGAGGATCCTGTCTGTGGGTCTGTGGGAGGGTCCTGTCTGTGGGTCTGTGGGAGGATCCTGTCTGTGGGTCTGTGGGAGGGTCCTGTCTGTGGGGCTGTGGAAGGGCTGCATGACATTGCCCAAGGCAAAGCATGATTAATGGAAGAGATTCCTTTCTCATTAACAATACATTTCACACCTTTGCTCATGGCCTCTTTGATAATTCATGTTTCTGTGGTTTTCAAATGCTTTTCACACCACACCTCTGCTGCTAGTATTGTGTTAAGCACTGTATCGAGCTGCATATGTGTTAAGCACTGTATCGAGCTGCATATGTGTTAAGCTCTGTATCGAGCTGCATATGTGTTAAGCATTGTATTGAGCTGCATATGTGTTAAGCACTGTATCGAGCTGCATATGTGTTAAGCACTGTATCGAGCTGCATATGTGTTAAGCACTGTATCGAGCTGTAATAATAATAATAATAATACATTTATTTTATATAGCGCTTTTCATGAACTCAAAGACGCTTTACAATAAGTGGTACATACATACATACATACATACAATGAAACATACAATTCAGAGAAAAAAATAAATAATTTTTTTTTAAAAAGGGGGAAGACAAACATCAAGGGAAAGCTAGGGAAAACAGGTGGGTTTTAAGACGTGAGCTGTGTATGTGTTAAGCAGTTTATCAAGCTGTATATGTGTTAAGCACTGTATCGAGCTGCATATGTGTTAAGCACTGTATCGAGCTGCATATATGTTAAGCACTGTAGTGAGCTGTATATGTGTTAAGCAGTGTATCGAGCTGTATATGTGTTAAGCACTGTATTGAGCTGTATATGTGTTAAGCAGTGTATCGAGCTGTGTATGTGTAAAGCACTGTATCAAGCTGCATATGTGTTAAGCACTGTATCGAGCTGCATATGTGTTAAGCACTGTATCGAGCTGTATATGTGTTAAGCATTGTATTGAGCTGCATATGTGTTAAGCATTGTATTGAGCTGCATATGTGTTAAGCACTGTATCGAGCTGCGTATGTGTTAAGCAGTGTATCGAGCTGTGTATGTGTTAAGCAGTGTATCGAGCTGTATATGTGTTAAGCACTGTATCGAGCTGTATATGTGTTAAGCATTGTATTGAGCTGCATATGTGTTAAGCACTGTATCGAGCTGCGTATGTGTTAAGCAGTGTATCGAGCTGTGTATGTGTTAAGCACTGTATCGAGCTGCATATGTGTTAAGCATTGTATTGAGCTGCATATGTGTTAAGCACTGTATCGCGCTGTATATGTGTTAAGCATTGTATTGAGCTGCATATGTGTTAAGCATTGTATTGAGCTGCATATGTGTTAAGCACTGTATCGAGCTGCATATGTGTTAAGCATTGTATTGAGCTGCATATGTGTTAAGCACTGTATCGCGCTGTATATGTGTTAAGCATTGTATTGAGCTGCATATGTGTTAAGCATTGTATTGAGATGCATATGTGTTAAGCACTGTATCGAGCTGTGTATGTGTTAAGCACTGTATCGAGCTGTATATGTGTTAAGCACTGTTTTTGAGTGATACTCAACGCTTGCCAATCATCAATGGCACATCTATTTAAATGAATCCCACTGAAATATCTTCTAATTAGAGGGAAAAATCACCATTTAATTGATATTCACTTGGTGCCCTAAGCTGATGGACTTGCAACTCAAAGCAGTTTAATAAAATAGTGGAAAAACACTACATTAAGACAGGTCACGGCAGAGGATGGCTAACAGGCTCTTTATTTTCTATTTCAAAATCAGATATAAGCAGACCCAGCATGGATACTTCTCTCACACACGCACACCCAGGGGTCTGTACTGAGCTGCAAATAATTAACATTCAACACCATCTGTCAATCACCTCCCTAATAAAGGCTAATGTCAACAGACAATGCTGCAGCAGTGGGTTGCATCAAAAGGGCGGCAATTCTGAATACCCAACAGATGTAAATGTGTTATTTTAAACAAACGTTTAGACTACCTGTGGCAAATTCTCGCCCATTTCATTGACCTGACAGGTCTGCATTGGGAACCACATAATGGTAAATCTGTTGACTGTGAATGCGTGTTTGTTCCAGACTCAGTTGCAGCTGATTGAACAGTTCACAGCTGAGGGAAAATATTGACAGCAAAGATTACTTACCAGTGCTGTAAAGGGACTAAATCCTCTGAATGTTCATCTATTTACACCAGGCTCATCAGCTTATTCCCTATTGATTTTACATCTGAAAATAAGAGAGATTGAAATCACACCATTTAGGTACAGGGATTTTTTTGTTTTGGTAATGAAACCTGAAATTGCCTGGTTTAACTATTGCCTAGATTATTGAAAACAATACATTCATGGGGGGAAATGATCCGGTGGATCAGTTACATGCAGTGAAGTCAACAAACAGTTGGTTTTATTCAGCTTTAATTCCACGTGTCTGATCAGGTCTTGCCTTTTCTGTAATTACAAACGCAGCGGAAAACCCGCAGCACAGCCGTAGTGTTTCCTCACTGGATTCAGGCACGTGAGGTGTGAATACTGCTGGTGTGAATACTGCCGTTTCACCTACTGGAAGTGACATATTTAACATACAGGCCTGGATTCAATAAACATTTACTACTTACAAGTAAATGCAAATATATATTTTGGGCACCCCAAATTTAATCAAATAATTTTAATTTAATAAAAACATAAATAAGAATAATTAAAATGAAAAATTTCACCCTGCAGAAATGTTCATGGGAACCATTTAATGTAGTTTTTAGCACTGGCATATTAATAAAAATGAAATCTGTTCAGTCTGATCTTTCTGTTGATATCACCAATAATGGTCTGTAAATGTCTGTAATGTTCAGAATGACCCTGTGTTATACTGTGCACTTGATAAATAAAAACACTTTGACTTTAAAGAAACTTGTAACAGACCCTCTCAGAGCATGGCTGCTCTTTGGGCCCTTTGTATTTTGCGAGTTCAGCAATCACGGAAATTAACTGGCCAATCTTAGTTTGCCAAGAAAAAGTGTAACACTTGTGTTTACTTTAAGCCAAAGTTAAGAACATACAGACCACAGCCTCACAAATAAATAGCACTTTAGATACAAAGGGCACCATGATGTATGTCAAGAACACAAAAAAAACCAACTTGGCTTTGTAACTGAAAGGTTGCAGGTTTGAGACCCAGCTGTGCCCTGAAACACTTGAGCTGTATGAAGAACACATCTGACCCTGACTAACCATTCGGCTGAATAAAGCATGAAATTCCAGACAAAGAAACATGTTCATGGCCAAATTCTCCTGTTTGTGTGCTTTATTGCTTCTAAGAGCTCAAACATTTGTAATCAAATAATTCCCAGCTGCTGCGCAGCGTGAGAGGAACATGCAGCATCCTGCTCCCAGCAGCTGCGCAGTGTAAGAGGAACATGCAGCATCCTGCTCCCAGCTGCTGCGCAGTGTAAGAGTGACATGCAGCTTCCTGCTCCCAGCTGCTGCACAGTGTAGGAGTGACATGCAGCTTCCTGCTCCCAGCTGCTGCACAGTGTAGGAGTGACATGCAGCTTCCTGCTCCCAGCTGCTGCACAATGTAAGAGTGACATGCAGCTTCCTGCTCCCAGCTGCTGCACAGTGTAGGAGTGACATGCAGCTTCCTGCTCCCAGCTGCTGCGCAGTGTAAGAGTGACATGCAGCTTCCTGCTCCCAGCTGCTGCGCAGTGTAAGAGTGACATGCAGCTTCCTGCTCCCAGCTGCTGCGCAGTGTAAGAGTGACATGCAGCTTCCTGCTCCCAGCTGCTGCGCAGTGTAGGAGTGACATGCAGCTTCCTGCTCCCAGCTGCTGCGCAGTGTAAGAGTGACATGCAGCTTCCTGCTCCCAGCTGCTGCGCAGTGTAGGAGTGACATGCAGCTTCCTGCTCCCAGCTGCTGCGCAGTGTAAGAGTGACATGCAGCTTCCTGCTCCCAGCTGCTGCGCAGTGTAAGAGTGACATGCAGCTTCCTGCTCCCAGCTGCTGCGCAGTGTAAGAGTGACATGCAGCTTCCTGCTCCCAGCTGCTGCGCAGTGTAAGAGTGACATGCAGCTTCCTGCTCCCAGCTGCTGCGCAGTGTAGGAGTGACATGCAGCTTCCTGCTCCCAGCTGCACATTCATCTGCAGTGTGTGACGGGGAAT
Organism: Anguilla anguilla; assembly: GCF_013347855.1. NCBI lineage: Eukaryota > Metazoa > Chordata > Actinopteri > Anguilliformes > Anguillidae > Anguilla > Anguilla anguilla. The sequence continues at coordinate 168,102 of NC_049209.1, read as the reverse complement.
CAGCTTGCGGCTGTGTGAACACGGTCAGTCAGCCAGCCATCACTCGCTTTCTCTCTATTGTGTGAGAAAAAGGGACTTTAGATTAAACAAGAGGCTATACAGCAGGAACAAAGGGCTGGATCAGTGTCTCTGGACTTTATAGTGGGGCAGTGCATTTCATGACCTGGGCATGATGAGTTCTGAATGAGTCCAATGGGGCTCCTGACTACCACTGACCGGGCGATAGCTTTGTTTATAAATGGCAGTGTTCTGTCTTTTGGAACAGATAGTATATCTCACAGATGTGTTCAGACCATGGGTGTTCTTAAGAGCACAATCTTACACCGGTCATGATGCGGGGGCTGGGGGAGACCCCTCAGACACAGACACACACCCAGTGCCCCCCCCCTCAGACACAGACACACACCCAGTGCCCCCCCCCTTCACACACAAACACACAGCCGGTGCCCCCCCACCCCCACACACAGACACACAGCCAGTGCCCCCCCCCACCCCCACACACAGACACACAGCCAATGCCCCCCCACCCCCACACACACAGACACACAGCCAATGCCCCCCCACCCCCACACACAGACACACAGCCAGTGCCCCCCCACCCCCACACACAGACACACAGCCAGTGCCCCCCCCCCCCCCACACACAGACACACAGCCAGTGCCCCCCCCCCTCACACACAGACACACAGCCAGTGCCACCCCCCCTCACACACAGACACACAGCCAGTACCCCCCCCACACACAGACACACACCCAGTGACCCCCCCCTCACACACAGACACACACCCAGTGCCCCCCCCTCACACAGACACACACCCAGTGCCCCTCTCACACACAGACACACAGCCAGTGCCCCCCCTCATACACAGACACTCACCCAGTGCCCCCCCCCTTACACACAGACACACAGCCAGTGCCCCCCCTCCCCACACACACACAGACACACAGCTAGTGATGCCCCCCTCACACACAGACACTCACCCAGTGCCCCCCCCATACACAGACACACAGCCAGTGCCCCCCCGGGGCTAATCTGGGTGCAAATCTGATGCTAATGCAGCCGTTCAAGTGGGCGGCAGGGTGGCTGGTTTCCATGGCAACCAGCAGAGATTCCCTGCTGCTCTGGGAGGTAGGTGGCTTGGCTTTGGGGGGCGGGTGCAGGGGTGTAGAGTGTAGAATTGCAGGGTGTGCTGGTCTGGTGCTGCCGGCGACCTGAACCCAACCCCCCCCCCACACACACACACACACACAGGACTACCTGCCCTTCTCAGCCCAGTGTGTGTGTTACTATGACACCCAGGCCCCCCTTCCCTTATGATGCTGGGACCCTGATCCTCCACAGAACAAGGACATCCATTGGTTACTACAGCAACTGTTTGCAGCTGTTGGGCATGGATATGGAGGTGGTCTGTATCAGAAAGGCCACTGCAGTGGATGCCCCTGGGGGCTTATAAAAGTAGCGCGTAAAGGTACAGCTCATTATGAAAGGCCAGTGCAGAGGATCATAGCATTTATAAGACAAACTACATGGACTACATGAACAGTATGGGGAAAATCCTTATCTCATCTGGGAAAATCAATATCTTTAACAAGACTAAATGCAATTACAGTGGAGAGGTGGTTATATTCATGTGTGACAGCAGCACTCACCCATTGATTTAGATCAGTCACTGATAGTTTAATGATAATGTGGAATAAATTGAGTACCTAATTCTTTTTAAAAAGGAATGAGATATATAATATCTCTCCCTGGTATTATGGGCTGTGTGTGATAGATATGTACTTCATATTCCACAAAGTGGTTACACTCTTTCCACAATCAGCGGCTCATTTTGACTGTCAGAAGCTGAGCGAGGTTCACTATATTTTGCACTCTTTTCACTGCCATTTTCTTTCTGTCCCAGATGAAAATGAGAGAGTGGCACCTTAACACTGTAACAGAAAATGCAGTTACAAATTAAGAAATTATTGGTGTTGTCCAAAGTTCTGAATACAATACCAACTTATTTGGTCCAAACAATCTCCAGCAATGCAGTTTCTTTCCTGTTCAGGTCCTTGTATAGATTACTGGAGACCACATAGGGACATGGAGACACGGACGCTGCTCTATATCATGCTTTAGTTTCTCACACCCATTACAGCATGAATAAAATACAAAAGTTCAAAAGCTGCTCCACCAATAGTAACACTTTGGAGAGGCGGTACACCAGCAAAATGTTGCTGAAATAGAGACAGAACTGCATGTTTGTTGTCGCATGCTACCAGTGATGAGAAGGCGAATGAAAGTTATTTTTTCTATTTATGCTTTTGCGTTATCTGTCGCATCGCAGTATATAACTCATATCTTTAGGTGCAGCAAATAAAACACTGACAGCAGCTGTTGCAAAATAGGGACATTTCCTTGGATGCAACACATACACACACACACACGTGCACACACACACACTCATACGCACACACACAGATATATGCACACACACACACACACACATATGATCACAGGCACACACACACACACACACTCACACACATACGCACACATATACACACACACACATATGCTCACAGGCACACACACACACACACACACACACATACACGCACACACACACACACACACACACGTACACACACAGATGAATGGCCAGTATGAGTTTAATAGGAATAAGAGTGGAGAGTACCCTCCTGGTGAACTGAGGAGTCTGTGTTTTATAACTCAGAAGACAAATTAAGCCATCTGGTCACCATCGCTCAGGCACTAAAATAAACGTCTGCACTGCACAGCACAGTCAAAGATAAACATGAACAGGTCAGGGCATGCTTTAGGTAACAAGAACATAGACATAATTTCGTTATTGTGTGCATTATTCTGTATGCAAATTTGCAAACAGATGCATAAATCATTTCAGTAATCTGTATTATTTAGCCTCTTAAAAGCACACTTATTCCACTCATGCTGGCAATCTAATAATTTTATTTGTGTGAAAGTAATTGGATCATAACCTTCGTGATTCCTATTTGAGAGGATCTTGCGAGTTTGTCCTTTAGAGGCATGGAGAGCCCCCAGGGCGTCTCCATGACCCCCGCCCCCCCCAAATCACCAGCGCCCCCCCCCCCCCCCCCTCGACTTACCAGGCCCCTGCATGACCTGAGTCTGCTCCCTGCCTTGGGGACTTCAGCCAGTTAAACACTAATAACCTGATATTTATTAAAATTATATTTGTTATCTGGATAATAAATAATTTACAGCTAAATGTAATTAACAGTTACAGAAAAATGTTTGCAGCTAAAATCTTATGCCAATGTACCAGCTGAAGTGTGCCAACCGTTAAAAGGGTCCAAACCACCATTTAAAAAACTACATCTCACAATGCACATATTACTCTTAAAAGAGGAACTAACATTACAGGGGTTGTCACGACAACCAGCCATGATTCAGAGCAACTCTGATAGGTCTACACCTCAGGCAAGATGCTCTAGCCTTGAGATCTGTGCAGATGATAGTCTGACCAGCCAATCACAGGTGAGCAGGGAAAAAGATGACATCATAGGCAAATCAGGGCAAGCGGAGAGAATTTGGTTTGACGTTGCCGCCCAAGCCTCTGTTTCCGTGGCCTACTGCAGGGATCACAGTACAGACTGGTCTGTTTCCCTGGCCTACTGCAGGGATCACAGTACAGACTGGTCTGTTTCCCTGGCCTACTGCAGGGATCACAGTACAGACTGGTCTGTCTCTCTGACATACAGGAGATCACAGTACAGACAGGTCTGTCTCTCTGACATACAGGAGATCACAGTACAGACAGGTCTGTCTCTCTGACATACAGGAGATCACAGTATAGACTGGTCTGTCTCTCTGACATACAGGAGATCACAGTACAGACAGGTCTGTCTCTCTGACCTACAGGAGATCACAGTACAGACAGGTCAGTCTCTCCGACTTACAGGAGATCACAGTAGAGAAACGTCTGTCACTCTGACATACAGGAGATCACAGTACAGACAGGTCTGTCTCTCCGACCTACAGGAGATCACAGTACAGACAGGTCAGTCTCTCCGACTTACAGGAGATCACAGTACAGACAGGTCAGTCTCTCCGACTTACAGGAGATCACAGTACAGACAGGTCAGTCTCTCCGACTTACAGGAGATCACAGTACAGACAGGTCTGTCTCTCTGACCTACAGGAGATTACAGTACAGACACGTCTGTCTGTCTGACCTACAGGAGATCACAGTACAGACAGGTTTCTCAAAGAGAAGGCCAGTATTGGTGGACCTGTACAAAGGCAAGACTTATTAAAACCAATAGATGTTCTCTCTCACATCAGAAAGTGCTGTTCAATAAAACTTTGGCTAATCTGTTTAACAAATGCCAATTTCAATTTGTTTAAGTGTAGCTATTTCAAATTAATACAACTAATTTGAAAATTATAATGTATAACACACTAGTTATCATACACACAACTTACATTTACAATATGTTATGGTGGACAGATCAGTGCTAATGAAGCTAAATAGAAGGTTAAATAATGTTTTCAATAGAAAGTTAATCAGACAAACAAATAAATATTGGCCTCAGTTTGGTTAATTGAAATATTTATTATATTGAATCACACAAAGCTTGTGATATTTACTATTTTGCCCATGCTCTGACATTTACAGTTTTTCTTGATTGCTAACACACTAAAATTGGTTCTTTTAGTAAAAACTCCAGTTCTCAGAGGACCAACACCTCTCTCAAAACTAAAAACACTTTTCACTTGTTTTAACACATTCTGCAAATTGTCAAACTTTTTCTACAAATCTCTACAAACAAATGATCTCATGAATCACTGATTACATACTGTGCTCATGCAACAAACACTAGCCGTCAAAACAGTTAACTCAAGTCATCACAACCTAAACTCAGGTAACACACCTTTCTCTAGGTGCAAACTGTGAGATGATATGCGGTGTATGTAATGTTGAAGTGTATTTACAGACTATATGTTCTTTAGATTTTATTGCTGTTTTTGTTTATAGTGCTGCATATACTGATACTTTCTTGAATGCTACTCTCCTTTGAAAATACTACATTTTTTTGTTCCTTCAACTGTGTTGTGTTTACTGTACAGTACTTTTCACTCAGCATCACTTTTCAGTACTACAAATAAAATATTTGGAAATTTGCACACTTCCTCATTTGTTAGTAGTGTAACATTGCAAAGATCAAAATCTGAAAAACCAGAAAATAAGCAGAATAAGCAGGAGAAAATAACTCCTGACTCACTGCTATAAAAGGTTTTTGCAGTCGTGCTTTGAATTTATCTCACTGGTGTGTTATGGGTAATCTACATTGTCTATGTTTTTGATGGCTTGTGTGTGCCGTATGAAGGCAAAGTTAAATTTTGATGGAAGAAAATATGTTTTTGAGAAGATAATTTGAGTTTGGCATGGATGTTTGAGGTTTGTACTGCATGATGTGTAGTTTTGGGATTGTGTTACAGTTTCCCAATCGTTTAAACACATTTCCTGAAACTATAGCTCAATTTCTCAAAACTCTAAACACAAAACTGAAAAGAGTTAACCATTTTGGCAAAACTCCACAAATCTCTTGCAAAATGAAACACTGCAGTCAAAATCATGCGCTCTCTTCTCAAAACTGATTCTTTCCACCAGAACAATACACACAGCTATCATATGAATATCTCTTACAGAGCATCAATTAAACAATGGTGTGATAAATTTAAAACACTACCATCAAAATACTGTTTATATATGTTTTGGCTTCATGAGGCCATGTAACATATTCAAATGTATAAAATTGTTTATACATTTGAATAAGTTTCCTTTTTCTCCTTTTTTAAGGTTTAGGGTTTTTTTTGTCCCAAAATAGGTTGCAAATTTATGATACATACAGTATAAAGACTGTTGCCATATTGTAATGTAATACTGTGAATATATCATATAAATATTGCATTGACACAATCATTGTATCAGAATTACATTACATTACATTACAAGCATTTGGCAGACGCTCTTATCCAGAGCGACGTACAACAAAGTGTATAACCATAACCAGGAACAAGTATGACGAAACCCCTAGAGAGAAGTACCGGTCCAAGTGCAGGGAACAACCGCATAGTTCAACTTGGACCCTGAAGGATAAACTGATTAACACTAACAACGAGAACGGCAACAACGCAGTCTATGGAAAAAATACAAGTAGTAGTTAACCCTTTGATGCACAAGCTATGCAAACCCCTTCTAATGCACAACATGGGTCAAAAATGACCCGTATTCATTTCCTATGTTATTTCATGCATGACTGAGTGTTTCTTTGCTATATCTTTTGAAATCAATTTATTTAATCATTTAATATTCCAAGTATTCATTAAATATCTTGTTTTTGATTACTACAAATCATTATTTTCATTTTTCCTTTCTTACTTTATGAACAAAAATAGTTTTTGTATTACTACATCAAGTTTACACACATGGACCAAAAATTACCCATGTATATAAGTGTGATTTTAAAAATATAAAGACATACTATAATAATAATTTTGTTAAAATAATTATTTTAGCAGTGATTTAGACCAAACAATAATACATTTAATATTTCAAATATGTTTATTTGTCACTTTGTCACACATAACATACAAATATCACTGATAACCGGTAACACTGATATTGACCTGTAGTGTATCTGTTGTGGTACTGTGGTGAATGTGACGAATAAAAGAAAATAAAACTGATTAAATAAAATCACGTGGGTACAGCGCAAATTGCCATCTCAGTGCTTACATGCCTCACAAATGTCACAAATGACAACTACATGTTTGTGCTCCTTGCACACAGGCCTGGTGCACTGGGAACACCAGCTGCTGACTTTTCTGTCTGTGGCAGCTAGGCAGATCTTGCACCTCTTCTTCTTCACTTGGTCTTCCTGTCTGATGTCCTCCTGTGGCTGGGTGGTGGCTGCATTTTGTTTTTTTATCCCACATCTTCCCATTGCCTCTAATATGCTTTTGGAGGTGGGGCGTGCCCTCCATGCGCCTCTTCATATGTGGCATGACAAGCTCTTTGCCCAGCTCCTTGATGAATAGCCGCCGTGCATTGGTCACACCACCCATGTAATCAGGGTGTTGTGCAGTGAAGTTGGTGTAGGCATTGAGGGTGGCAACATCCAGCACATTGTGCCAGAGCACCATGGGCCACCTCCGTGTTCTGGCTTACATGAGTAGGTGCGAACCATCTGATCCATTGTGCCCACTCCTCCTTTTGTTTTGTTATAGTACTGGATCACTTCTGGTTTCTTCTTCACACTGTTGTCATCCACTGCTTTGTCATTATGCATGGTGCTCAGGAGGACAACAGCCTTTCCCTTCTTCGGCACATAGCTCACCATGGTCATGTTGCCACTGAATCCAAATTCTGAGCTATGTCACTGATGGACATATCCCAGGCATCTTTCGGTGAAACAGCTGTTGAACCGGGTGCAGGTCCTAGGAAGCTCCTCAGGATGTTATGGCTTCTTGTTCTGCCCTGAGTGGGGGGATGCTCATTCCACTAAGACCCCTTTTTTACTCAATCTATTAGACTGGGTCTGAGTTTCCTCTTCAGAGGACTCATCAGACGAGTCTTCTATGTCATCAAAGGAGTCTTCTTCATTTAGGAGAGCTGGATTCCAAGACACACCCATAACTCAAGCTTGACCCTGTGGCACAAAGTCTAGGTCATCGTCAGAGATTTCAGACTCAGAATCAGGACCGAGAATTGCCTCCTCATCTTCCTCATCCTGTTCTTCATGCAGAGTCTCTATGACCATTTTAGCAGTAAATCTGGTAAATCTGGAATGACTGGGACCAGCCATACTAACACTCTGGATAAAGAAAATCAAAAGCACAAGAATGTTTTCAAATGCACATCAATATACTGTTATATTTCGAGTTTTATTTTGTTGACCTAGCTAACGTTAGCTAGCTAGAATAGAATATTTCAACAGCTAGCTAGCTAATAGTATTGGACATATTTATCTTTCTCACTAGTAATGGATGTCAAGGTCAAGGTAACCTTAACCTAATGTTTAAATATTATGCACAGTTATCTTTCATAAGATATCAAATATTTTCTTAAAATAGGTAAAACAATTGTAAAATAAGACTTACATGTATCAGATGTGCAAAAGCAGCCGTGTTGAATTGTGAAGGTGTGGCAGGTGAATAGTTGCCCGCAGTAAATATGTTCCTAATTGCAAACATTTACAAATATCAAAAGTTTATATCAAATTCCATAGTGAATACATGTGGGCCATTTTTGACCCATGTGTGTAAATTTGATGTAGAAATACAAAAACTATGTTTGTTCATAAAGTAAGAAAGGAAAAATAAAAATAATGATTTGTGGTAATCAAAAACAAGATATTTAATGAATACTTGAAATATTAAATGATGAAATACATTTATTTCAAAGATATAGCAAAGAAACACTCAGTCATGCATGAAATAATATAGGAAATGAATACGGGTCATTTTTGACCCATGTTGTGCATTAGAAGGGTAGTGATACAAAAATTATTTTTATTAAAAAAGTAAGAAAGGAAAAATTAAAATAAGGATTTGTGATGATCAAAAACAAGTTAATTGAGGAATACCTGGAATACTGAATGATGAAATTATTTTTTTGCAAAGATATAGAAAATAAAAAGTCAGCTGGGTCACTTTTGACCCATGTTGTGCATCAAAGGGTTAAGACAGTTAATGCACCTAAGTCACCTACGAAACAGCTGCCTAGTTACAACCCTAAGCTTACAGTCATTTACAGGGGGGTAGGGAGGGATGGGGAGAGGTGCAGCCTGAAGAGGTGAGTCTTCAGTCGTCGTTTGAAATGGGTCAGTGTCTCAGCTGTTCTGACCTCCACAGGGAGATCATTCCACCATCGTGGGGCCAGAACAGACAGGAGACGTGTTCTGGAAGTGCAGGTGCGAAGAGGGGGAGGTGCTAGGCGTCCTGAGGTAGCAGAATGGAGGGATCTGGCTGGCATGTAGGGTTTGAATGTCTGGTGGAGGTATGCTGGGGCTGATCCCTTGACTGCCTGGTATGCTAGGACCAATGTTTTAAATTTGATGCGAATAGGATACAAGAATAGGATACAATGCACATTTGTCTATCCAATGAGCTCCAATTGGGCTAAACCTACAGTCTCTGGGCTAAACTCACAACCCAGCTCCCCAGAGTCATACTGTAAACTTATAGTTGATACTGCAACATTGTTAGAGTTCTGAGAATACACAAATGTTACCTATTTTGGCAAAACTCATACAGTAATTGCACTGATAAGTAAAATGAAAAACACTACAGTAAGAAAATGTTTAGACTTTCTTTCTGGGGATATAATGATGAAATCAGTGCACAAATACAAAAAGGTAACAAAGCAAATATTTACTAGCCAACACCATGTTGATTACAGTTTTTCTCAATTGTTTAAACACGTTTTCTGAAACTATAGCTCAATTTCTCAAAACTCTACACACAAAGCACAGCAACAGTTAACCTTTTGCCAAAACTACACAAATCTCTTGCAAAATGCATTCATGCATTCAAAACCATGTTCTTTCTTCTCAAAACTGACTTTTTCCATCAAAATGATTCACCCAGGCCTCATATGAATAGGTCTTATTGAGCATTGATTTCACACTGGTGCGATAAATTTAAAAACACAACCGTCAAAATACTGTATATATGTTTTGGCCTCATGAGGTCATGTTACATATTCAAGTGTATGAAATATTGTACAAATTGCTTATTTTTTCTCCTTTTTTGAAGTTTTAGTTTTCTTTTCGAGGGGTCCCAAAACACGCCGCAATTTTACAGTAAATATAAAGACTGTTGCCATTATACAATACAGTAAATATATCATCATATAAATAGTGCATTTGCTAGGTAAACCTAATTCTAATTCAGTACAGTACAGCAAAGTGTGTGTTATCACTTTGAGTGTTGTTGTTATTGTATATGATACTATGCACATTTACTGTATTGTCCTGCCAATGAGGTCCAGTTGGGCTGCACTCACAACCCAGGTTCCATCATGAGTCATACTGAACATTGTTAGAAGTGTTTTTTCATTTTCCTTATCAGTGCAATTATGAGTTTTGCCAAAATAGATAACATTTGTGTCTTCTCAAAACTAGAACATGCTTAGACTGTGTCAGTCTGGACAATGGATGTAATGATCTGTTATCACATATGAAATAAATGAACAAATTCAAAAAGGTAACAAAGCAAATCTTTATTTGTTACTGTAAAATAAATCTTTGTTCAGCAGACTGCAAAATAAAAATTGTAGTTTGTAGGCCTGCTGTAAAAAACAAAAAACAAAAAGGTGATCAACCAAAGTTGACCGTATTTCATTTGAAATATTAGCTTGTCTCCTTCTTCTTCGTCCACCTCGTCCACCTCATACACGTACACCTCCTCCTCTACCTCTACCGCTCTGTGCTGCGTGTTGCTCTATTGTTTTCCAATAATAAAATTTCCAACAATAGAGGTCACCGGAGGTCTCTTTTATGCTCTGACAGATAATTGAAAAGTTTAGCCAATTGAGTTTGAGCAGGTGT